>NW_027465940.1:0-135946 GCF_049634645.1 Pelodiscus sinensis | reverse complement strand
CCTAACCCTAACCCTAACCCTAACCCTAACCCTAACCCTAACCCTAACCCTAACCCTAACCCTAACCCTAACCCTAACCCTAACCCTAACCCTAACCCTAACCCTAACCCTAACCCTAACCCTAACCCTAACCCTAACCCTAACCCTAACCCTAACCCTAACCCTAACCCTAACCCTAACCCTAACCCTAACCCTAACCCTAACCCTAACCCTAACCCTAACCCTAACCCTAACCCTAACCCTAACCCTAACCCTAACCCTAACCCTAACCCTAACCCTAACCCTAACCCTAACCCTAACCCTAACCCTAACCCTAACCCTAACCCTAACCCTAACCCTAACCCTAACCCTAACCCTAACCCTAACCCTAACCCTAACCCTAACCCTAACCCTAACCCTAACCCTAACCCTAACCCTAACCCTAACCCTAACCCTAACCCTAACCCTAACCCTAACCCTAACCCTAACCCTAACCCTAACCCTAACCCTAACCCTAACCCTAACCCTAACCCTAACCCTAACCCTAACCCTAACCCTAACCCTAACCCTAACCCTAACCCTAACCCTAACCCTAACCCTAACCCTAACCCTAACCCTAACCCTAACCCTAACCCTAACCCTAACCCTAACCCTAACCCTAACCCTAACCCTAACCCTAACCCTAACCCTAACCCTAACCCTAACCCTAACCCTAACCCTAACCCTAACCCTAACCCTAACCCTAACCCTAACCCTAACCCTAACCCTAACCCTAACCCTAACCCTAACCCTAACCCTAACCCTAACCCTAACCCTAACCCTAACCCTAACCCTAACCCTAACCCTAACCCTAACCCTAACCCTAACCCTAACCCTAACCCTAACCCTAACCCTAACCCTAACCCTAACCCTAACCCTAACCCTAACCCTAACCCTAACCCTAACCCTAACCCTAACCCTAACCCTAACCCTAACCCTAACCCTAACCCTAACCCTAACCCTAACCCTAACCCTAACCCTAACCCTAACCCTAACCCTAACCCTAACCCTAACCCTAACCCTAACCCTAACCCTAACCCTAACCCTAACCCTAACCCTAACCCTAACCCTAACCCTAACCCTAACCCTAACCCTAACCCTAACCCTAACCCTAACCCTAACCCTAACCCTAACCCTAACCCTAACCCTAACCCTAACCCTAACCCTAACCCTAACCCTAACCCTAACCCTAACCCTAACCCTAACCCTAACCCTAACCCTAACCCTAACCCTAACCCTAACCCTAACCCTAACCCTAACCCTAACCCTAACCCTAACCCTAACCCTAACCCTAACCCTAACCCTAACCCTAACCCTAACCCTAACCCTAACCCTAACCCTAACCCTAACCCTAACCCTAACCCTAACCCTAACCCTAACCCTAACCCTAACCCTAACCCTAACCCTAACCCTAACCCTAACCCTAACCCTAACCCTAACCCTAACCCTAACCCTAACCCTAACCCTAACCCTAACCCTAACCCTAACCCTAACCCTAACCCTAACCCTAACCCTAACCCTAACCCTAACCCTAACCCTAACCCTAACCCTAACCCTAACCCTAACCCTAACCCTAACCCTAACCCTAACCCTAACCCTAACCCTAACCCTAACCCTAACCCTAACCCTAACCCTAACCCTAACCCTAACCCTAACCCTAACCCTAACCCTAACCCTAACCCTAACCCTAACCCTAACCCTAACCCTAACCCTAACCCTAACCCTAACCCTAACCCTAACCCTAACCCTAACCCTAACCCTAACCCTAACCCTAACCCTAACCCTAACCCTAACCCTAACCCTAACCCTAACCCTAACCCTAACCCTAACCCTAACCCTAACCCTAACCCTAACCCTAACCCTAACCCTAACCCTAACCCTAACCCTAACCCTAACCCTAACCCTAACCCTAACCCTAACCCTAACCCTAACCCTAACCCTAACCCTAACCCTAACCCTAACCCTAACCCTAACCCTAACCCTAACCCTAACCCTAACCCTAACCCTAACCCTAACCCTAACCCTAACCCTAACCCTAACCCTAACCCTAACCCTAACCCTAACCCTAACCCTAACCCTAACCCTAACCCTAACCCTAACCCTAACCCTAACCCTAACCCTAACCCTAACCCTAACCCTAACCCTAACCCTAACCCTAACCCTAACCCTAACCCTAACCCTAACCCTAACCCTAACCCTAACCCTAACCCTAACCCTAACCCTAACCCTAACCCTAACCCTAACCCTAACCCTAACCCTAACCCTAACCCTAACCCTAACCCTAACCCTAACCCTAACCCTAACCCTAACCCTAACCCTAACCCTAACCCTAACCCTAACCCTAACCCTAACCCTAACCCTAACCCTAACCCTAACCCTAACCCTAACCCTAACCCTAACCCTAACCCTAACCCTAACCCTAACCCTAACCCTAACCCTAACCCTAACCCTAACCCTAACCCTAACCCTAACCCTAACCCTAACCCTAACCCTAACCCTAACCCTAACCCTAACCCTAACCCTAACCCTAACCCTAACCCTAACCCTAACCCTAACCCTAACCCTAACCCTAACCCTAACCCTAACCCTAACCCTAACCCTAACCCTAACCCTAACCCTAACCCTAACCCTAACCCTAACCCTAACCCTAACCCTAACCCTAACCCTAACCCTAACCCTAACCCTAACCCTAACCCTAACCCTAACCCTAACCCTAACCCTAACCCTAACCCTAACCCTAACCCTAACCCTAACCCTAACCCTAACCCTAACCCTAACCCTAACCCTAACCCTAACCCTAACCCTAACCCTAACCCTAACCCTAACCCTAACCCTAACCCTAACCCTAACCCTAACCCTAACCCTAACCCTAACCCTAACCCTAACCCTAACCCTAACCCTAACCCTAACCCTAACCCTAACCCTAACCCTAACCCTAACCCTAACCCTAACCCTAACCCTAACCCTAACCCTAACCCTAACCCTAACCCTAACCCTAACCCTAACCCTAACCCTAACCCTAACCCTAACCCTAACCCTAACCCTAACCCTAACCCTAACCCTAACCCTAACCCTAACCCTAACCCTAACCCTAACCCTAACCCTAACCCTAACCCTAACCCTAACCCTAACCCTAACCCTAACCCTAACCCTAACCCTAACCCTAACCCTAACCCTAACCCTAACCCTAACCCTAACCCTAACCCTAACCCTAACCCTAACCCTAACCCTAACCCTAACCCTAACCCTAACCCTAACCCTAACCCTAACCCTAACCCTAACCCTAACCCTAACCCTAACCCTAACCCTAACCCTAACCCTAACCCTAACCCTAACCCTAACCCTAACCCTAACCCTAACCCTAACCCTAACCCTAACCCTAACCCTAACCCTAACCCTAACCCTAACCCTAACCCTAACCCTAACCCTAACCCTAACCCTAACCCTAACCCTAACCCTAACCCTAACCCTAACCCTAACCCTAACCCTAACCCTAACCCTAACCCTAACCCTAACCCTAACCCTAACCCTAACCCTAACCCTAACCCTAACCCTAACCCTAACCCTAACCCTAACCCTAACCCTAACCCTAACCCTAACCCTAACCCTAACCCTAACCCTAACCCTAACCCTAACCCTAACCCTAACCCTAACCCTAACCCTAACCCTAACCCTAACCCTAACCCTAACCCTAACCCTAACCCTAACCCTAACCCTAACCCTAACCCTAACCCTAACCCTAACCCTAACCCTAACCCTAACCCTAACCCTAACCCTAACCCTAACCCTAACCCTAACCCTAACCCTAACCCTAACCCTAACCCTAACCCTAACCCTAACCCTAACCCTAACCCTAACCCTAACCCTAACCCTAACCCTAACCCTAACCCTAACCCTAACCCTAACCCTAACCCTAACCCTAACCCTAACCCTAACCCTAACCCTAACCCTAACCCTAACCCTAACCCTAACCCTAACCCTAACCCTAACCCTAACCCTAACCCTAACCCTAACCCTAACCCTAACCCTAACCCTAACCCTAACCCTAACCCTAACCCTAACCCTAACCCTAACCCTAACCCTAACCCTAACCCTAACCCTAACCCTAACCCTAACCCTAACCCTAACCCTAACCCTAACCCTAACCCTAACCCTAACCCTAACCCTAACCCTAACCCTAACCCTAACCCTAACCCTAACCCTAACCCTAACCCTAACCCTAACCCTAACCCTAACCCTAACCCTAACCCTAACCCTAACCCTAACCCTAACCCTAACCCTAACCCTAACCCTAACCCTAACCCTAACCCTAACCCTAACCCTAACCCTAACCCTAACCCTAACCCTAACCCTAACCCTAACCCTAACCCTAACCCTAACCCTAACCCTAACCCTAACCCTAACCCTAACCCTAACCCTAACCCTAACCCTAACCCTAACCCTAACCCTAACCCTAACCCTAACCCTAACCCTAACCCTAACCCTAACCCTAACCCTAACCCTAACCCTAACCCTAACCCTAACCCTAACCCTAACCCTAACCCTAACCCTAACCCTAACCCTAACCCTAACCCTAACCCTAACCCTAACCCTAACCCTAACCCTAACCCTAACCCTAACCCTAACCCTAACCCTAACCCTAACCCTAACCCTAACCCTAACCCTAACCCTAACCCTAACCCTAACCCTAACCCTAACCCTAACCCTAACCCTAACCCTAACCCTAACCCTAACCCTAACCCTAACCCTAACCCTAACCCTAACCCTAACCCTAACCCTAACCCTAACCCTAACCCTAACCCTAACCCTAACCCTAACCCTAACCCTAACCCTAACCCTAACCCTAACCCTAACCCTAACCCTAACCCTAACCCTAACCCTAACCCTAACCCTAACCCTAACCCTAACCCTAACCCTAACCCTAACCCTAACCCTAACCCTAACCCTAACCCTAACCCTAACCCTAACCCTAACCCTAACCCTAACCCTAACCCTAACCCTAACCCTAACCCTAACCCTAACCCTAACCCTAACCCTAACCCTAACCCTAACCCTAACCCTAACCCTAACCCTAACCCTAACCCTAACCCTAACCCTAACCCTAACCCTAACCCTAACCCTAACCCTAACCCTAACCCTAACCCTAACCCTAACCCTAACCCTAACCCTAACCCTAACCCTAACCCTAACCCTAACCCTAACCCTAACCCTAACCCTAACCCTAACCCTAACCCTAACCCTAACCCTAACCCTAACCCTAACCCTAACCCTAACCCTAACCCTAACCCTAACCCTAACCCTAACCCTAACCCTAACCCTAACCCTAACCCTAACCCTAACCCTAACCCTAACCCTAACCCTAACCCTAACCCTAACCCTAACCCTAACCCTAACCCTAACCCTAACCCTAACCCTAACCCTAACCCTAACCCTAACCCTAACCCTAACCCTAACCCTAACCCTAACCCTAACCCTAACCCTAACCCTAACCCTAACCCTAACCCTAACCCTAACCCTAACCCTAACCCTAACCCTAACCCTAACCCTAACCCTAACCCTAACCCTAACCCTAACCCTAACCCTAACCCTAACCCTAACCCTAACCCTAACCCTAACCCTAACCCTAACCCTAACCCTAACCCTAACCCTAACCCTAACCCTAACCCTAACCCTAACCCTAACCCTAACCCTAACCCTAACCCTAACCCTAACCCTAACCCTAACCCTAACCCTAACCCTAACCCTAACCCTAACCCTAACCCTAACCCTAACCCTAACCCTAACCCTAACCCTAACCCTAACCCTAACCCTAACCCTAACCCTAACCCTAACCCTAACCCTAACCCTAACCCTAACCCTAACCCTAACCCTAACCCTAACCCTAACCCTAACCCTAACCCTAACCCTAACCCTAACCCTAACCCTAACCCTAACCCTAACCCTAACCCTAACCCTAACCCTAACCCTAACCCTAACCCTAACCCTAACCCTAACCCTAACCCTAACCCTAACCCTAACCCTAACCCTAACCCTAACCCTAACCCTAACCCTAACCCTAACCCTAACCCTAACCCTAACCCTAACCCTAACCCTAACCCTAACCCTAACCCTAACCCTAACCCTAACCCTAACCCTAACCCTAACCCTAACCCTAACCCTAACCCTAACCCTAACCCTAACCCTAACCCTAACCCTAACCCTAACCCTAACCCTAACCCTAACCCTAACCCTAACCCTAACCCTAACCCTAACCCTAACCCTAACCCTAACCCTAACCCTAACCCTAACCCTAACCCTAACCCTAACCCTAACCCTAACCCTAACCCTAACCCTAACCCTAACCCTAACCCTAACCCTAACCCTAACCCTAACCCTAACCCTAACCCTAACCCTAACCCTAACCCTAACCCTAACCCTAACCCTAACCCTAACCCTAACCCTAACCCTAACCCTAACCCTAACCCTAACCCTAACCCTAACCCTAACCCTAACCCTAACCCTAACCCTAACCCTAACCCTAACCCTAACCCTAACCCTAACCCTAACCCTAACCCTAACCCTAACCCTAACCCTAACCCTAACCCTAACCCTAACCCTAACCCTAACCCTAACCCTAACCCTAACCCTAACCCTAACCCTAACCCTAACCCTAACCCTAACCCTAACCCTAACCCTAACCCTAACCCTAACCCTAACCCTAACCCTAACCCTAACCCTAACCCTAACCCTAACCCTAACCCTAACCCTAACCCTAACCCTAACCCTAACCCTAACCCTAACCCTAACCCTAACCCTAACCCTAACCCTAACCCTAACCCTAACCCTAACCCTAACCCTAACCCTAACCCTAACCCTAACCCTAACCCTAACCCTAACCCTAACCCTAACCCTAACCCTAACCCTAACCCTAACCCTAACCCTAACCCTAACCCTAACCCTAACCCTAACCCTAACCCTAACCCTAACCCTAACCCTAACCCTAACCCTAACCCTAACCCTAACCCTAACCCTAACCCTAACCCTAACCCTAACCCTAACCCTAACCCTAACCCTAACCCTAACCCTAACCCTAACCCTAACCCTAACCCTAACCCTAACCCTAACCCTAACCCTAACCCTAACCCTAACCCTAACCCTAACCCTAACCCTAACCCTAACCCTAACCCTAACCCTAACCCTAACCCTAACCCTAACCCTAACCCTAACCCTAACCCTAACCCTAACCCTAACCCTAACCCTAACCCTAACCCTAACCCTAACCCTAACCCTAACCCTAACCCTAACCCTAACCCTAACCCTAACCCTAACCCTAACCCTAACCCTAACCCTAACCCTAACCCTAACCCTAACCCTAACCCTAACCCTAACCCTAACCCTAACCCTAACCCTAACCCTAACCCTAACCCTAACCCTAACCCTAACCCTAACCCTAACCCTAACCCTAACCCTAACCCTAACCCTAACCCTAACCCTAACCCTAACCCTAACCCTAACCCTAACCCTAACCCTAACCCTAACCCTAACCCTAACCCTAACCCTAACCCTAACCCTAACCCTAACCCTAACCCTAACCCTAACCCTAACCCTAACCCTAACCCTAACCCTAACCCTAACCCTAACCCTAACCCTAACCCTAACCCTAACCCTAACCCTAACCCTAACCCTAACCCTAACCCTAACCCTAACCCTAACCCTAACCCTAACCCTAACCCTAACCCTAACCCTAACCCTAACCCTAACCCTAACCCTAACCCTAACCCTAACCCTAACCCTAACCCTAACCCTAACCCTAACCCTAACCCTAACCCTAACCCTAACCCTAACCCTAACCCTAACCCTAACCCTAACCCTAACCCTAACCCTAACCCTAACCCTAACCCTAACCCTAACCCTAACCCTAACCCTAACCCTAACCCTAACCCTAACCCTAACCCTAACCCTAACCCTAACCCTAACCCTAACCCTAACCCTAACCCTAACCCTAACCCTAACCCTAACCCTAACCCTAACCCTAACCCTAACCCTAACCCTAACCCTAACCCTAACCCTAACCCTAACCCTAACCCTAACCCTAACCCTAACCCTAACCCTAACCCTAACCCTAACCCTAACCCTAACCCTAACCCTAACCCTAACCCTAACCCTAACCCTAACCCTAACCCTAACCCTAACCCTAACCCTAACCCTAACCCTAACCCTAACCCTAACCCTAACCCTAACCCTAACCCTAACCCTAACCCTAACCCTAACCCTAACCCTAACCCTAACCCTAACCCTAACCCTAACCCTAACCCTAACCCTAACCCTAACCCTAACCCTAACCCTAACCCTAACCCTAACCCTAACCCTAACCCTAACCCTAACCCTAACCCTAACCCTAACCCTAACCCTAACCCTAACCCTAACCCTAACCCTAACCCTAACCCTAACCCTAACCCTAACCCTAACCCTAACCCTAACCCTAACCCTAACCCTAACCCTAACCCTAACCCTAACCCTAACCCTAACCCTAACCCTAACCCTAACCCTAACCCTAACCCTAACCCTAACCCTAACCCTAACCCTAACCCTAACCCTAACCCTAACCCTAACCCTAACCCTAACCCTAACCCTAACCCTAACCCTAACCCTAACCCTAACCCTAACCCTAACCCTAACCCTAACCCTAACCCTAACCCTAACCCTAACCCTAACCCTAACCCTAACCCTAACCCTAACCCTAACCCTAACCCTAACCCTAACCCTAACCCTAACCCTAACCCTAACCCTAACCCTAACCCTAACCCTAACCCTAACCCTAACCCTAACCCTAACCCTAACCCTAACCCTAACCCTAACCCTAACCCTAACCCTAACCCTAACCCTAACCCTAACCCTAACCCTAACCCTAACCCTAACCCTAACCCTAACCCTAACCCTAACCCTAACCCTAACCCTAACCCTAACCCTAACCCTAACCCTAACCCTAACCCTAACCCTAACCCTAACCCTAACCCTAACCCTAACCCTAACCCTAACCCTAACCCTAACCCTAACCCTAACCCTAACCCTAACCCTAACCCTAACCCTAACCCTAACCCTAACCCTAACCCTAACCCTAACCCTAACCCTAACCCTAACCCTAACCCTAACCCTAACCCTAACCCTAACCCTAACCCTAACCCTAACCCTAACCCTAACCCTAACCCTAACCCTAACCCTAACCCTAACCCTAACCCTAACCCTAACCCTAACCCTAACCCTAACCCTAACCCTAACCCTAACCCTAACCCTAACCCTAACCCTAACCCTAACCCTAACCCTAACCCTAACCCTAACCCTAACCCTAACCCTAACCCTAACCCTAACCCTAACCCTAACCCTAACCCTAACCCTAACCCTAACCCTAACCCTAACCCTAACCCTAACCCTAACCCTAACCCTAACCCTAACCCTAACCCTAACCCTAACCCTAACCCTAACCCTAACCCTAACCCTAACCCTAACCCTAACCCTAACCCTAACCCTAACCCTAACCCTAACCCTAACCCTAACCCTAACCCTAACCCTAACCCTAACCCTAACCCTAACCCTAACCCTAACCCTAACCCTAACCCTAACCCTAACCCTAACCCTAACCCTAACCCTAACCCTAACCCTAACCCTAACCCTAACCCTAACCCTAACCCTAACCCTAACCCTAACCCTAACCCTAACCCTAACCCTAACCCTAACCCTAACCCTAACCCTAACCCTAACCCTAACCCTAACCCTAACCCTAACCCTAACCCTAACCCTAACCCTAACCCTAACCCTAACCCTAACCCTAACCCTAACCCTAACCCTAACCCTAACCCTAACCCTAACCCTAACCCTAACCCTAACCCTAACCCTAACCCTAACCCTAACCCTAACCCTAACCCTAACCCTAACCCTAACCCTAACCCTAACCCTAACCCTAACCCTAACCCTAACCCTAACCCTAACCCTAACCCTAACCCTAACCCTAACCCTAACCCTAACCCTAACCCTAACCCTAACCCTAACCCTAACCCTAACCCTAACCCTAACCCTAACCCTAACCCTAACCCTAACCCTAACCCTAACCCTAACCCTAACCCTAACCCTAACCCTAACCCTAACCCTAACCCTAACCCTAACCCTAACCCTAACCCTAACCCTAACCCTAACCCTAACCCTAACCCTAACCCTAACCCTAACCCTAACCCTAACCCTAACCCTAACCCTAACCCTAACCCTAACCCTAACCCTAACCCTAACCCTAACCCTAACCCTAACCCTAACCCTAACCCTAACCCTAACCCTAACCCTAACCCTAACCCTAACCCTAACCCTAACCCTAACCCTAACCCTAACCCTAACCCTAACCCTAACCCTAACCCTAACCCTAACCCTAACCCTAACCCTAACCCTAACCCTAACCCTAACCCTAACCCTAACCCTAACCCTAACCCTAACCCTAACCCTAACCCTAACCCTAACCCTAACCCTAACCCTAACCCTAACCCTAACCCTAACCCTAACCCTAACCCTAACCCTAACCCTAACCCTAACCCTAACCCTAACCCTAACCCTAACCCTAACCCTAACCCTAACCCTAACCCTAACCCTAACCCTAACCCTAACCCTAACCCTAACCCTAACCCTAACCCTAACCCTAACCCTAACCCTAACCCTAACCCTAACCCTAACCCTAACCCTAACCCTAACCCTAACCCTAACCCTAACCCTAACCCTAACCCTAACCCTAACCCTAACCCTAACCCTAACCCTAACCCTAACCCTAACCCTAACCCTAACCCTAACCCTAACCCTAACCCTAACCCTAACCCTAACCCTAACCCTAACCCTAACCCTAACCCTAACCCTAACCCTAACCCTAACCCTAACCCTAACCCTAACCCTAACCCTAACCCTAACCCTAACCCTAACCCTAACCCTAACCCTAACCCTAACCCTAACCCTAACCCTAACCCTAACCCTAACCCTAACCCTAACCCTAACCCTAACCCTAACCCTAACCCTAACCCTAACCCTAACCCTAACCCTAACCCTAACCCTAACCCTAACCCTAACCCTAACCCTAACCCTAACCCTAACCCTAACCCTAACCCTAACCCTAACCCTAACCCTAACCCTAACCCTAACCCTAACCCTAACCCTAACCCTAACCCTAACCCTAACCCTAACCCTAACCCTAACCCTAACCCTAACCCTAACCCTAACCCTAACCCTAACCCTAACCCTAACCCTAACCCTAACCCTAACCCTAACCCTAACCCTAACCCTAACCCTAACCCTAACCCTAACCCTAACCCTAACCCTAACCCTAACCCTAACCCTAACCCTAACCCTAACCCTAACCCTAACCCTAACCCTAACCCTAACCCTAACCCTAACCCTAACCCTAACCCTAACCCTAACCCTAACCCTAACCCTAACCCTAACCCTAACCCTAACCCTAACCCTAACCCTAACCCTAACCCTAACCCTAACCCTAACCCTAACCCTAACCCTAACCCTAACCCTAACCCTAACCCTAACCCTAACCCTAACCCTAACCCTAACCCTAACCCTAACCCTAACCCTAACCCTAACCCTAACCCTAACCCTAACCCTAACCCTAACCCTAACCCTAACCCTAACCCTAACCCTAACCCTAACCCTAACCCTAACCCTAACCCTAACCCTAACCCTAACCCTAACCCTAACCCTAACCCTAACCCTAACCCTAACCCTAACCCTAACCCTAACCCTAACCCTAACCCTAACCCTAACCCTAACCCTAACCCTAACCCTAACCCTAACCCTAACCCTAACCCTAACCCTAACCCTAACCCTAACCCTAACCCTAACCCTAACCCTAACCCTAACCCTAACCCTAACCCTAACCCTAACCCTAACCCTAACCCTAACCCTAACCCTAACCCTAACCCTAACCCTAACCCTAACCCTAACCCTAACCCTAACCCTAACCCTAACCCTAACCCTAACCCTAACCCTAACCCTAACCCTAACCCTAACCCTAACCCTAACCCTAACCCTAACCCTAACCCTAACCCTAACCCTAACCCTAACCCTAACCCTAACCCTAACCCTAACCCTAACCTAACCCTAAAGCCCAAACCCTAAAGCCCAAACCCTAAAGCCCAAACCCTAAAGCCCAAACCCTAAAGCCCAAACCCTAAAGCCCAAACCCTAAAGCCCAAACCCTAAAGCCCAAACCCTAAAGCCCAAACCCTAAAGCCCAAACCCTAAAGCCCAAACCCTAAAGCCCAAACCCTAAAGCCCAAACCCTAAAGCCCAAACCCTAAAGCCCAAACCCTAAAGCCCAAACCCTAAAGCCCAAACCCTAAAGCCCAAACCCTAAAGCCCAAACCCTAAAGCCCAAACCCTAAAGCCCAAACCCTAAAGCCCAAACCCTAAAGCCCAAACCCTAAAGCCCAAACCCTAAAGCCCAAACCCTAAAGCCCAAACCCTAAAGCCCAAACCCTAAAGCCCAAACCCTAAAGCCCAAACCCTAAAGCCCAAACCCTAAAGCCCAAACCCTAAAGCCCAAACCCTAAAGCCCAAACCCTAAAGCCCAAACCCTAAAGCCCAAACCCTAAAGCCCAAACCCTAAAGCCCAAACCCTAAAGCCCAAACCCTAAAGCCCAAACCCTAAAGCCCAAACCCTAAAGCCCAAACCCTAAAGCCCAAACCCTAAAGCCCAAACCCTAAAGCCCAAACCCTAAAGCCCAAACCCTGGTCTTTTCAGGCTACAGAGAATGACACCACAACAGGATTTCACATCAAGTTTATTTGGCAACAAAATGGCTTCCTTTTACAGCAACAGCTTACACATTTGGACTGTGACCAATACTGGACAAGTCCTATGACATGAACAATAATAATGTTCCATTTTCAGAGTCTTACATGACATGGTGAACATACACTGCAAGCAATACCTTCTCATATCAAAACCTCTCCTCTACAATATCTTGGCCCGCATCTCTAGCCTTTGTGACCCAGAGTTGACCACGTGTCGCCTGGCAAACGGCCAGCATGGTTCCTCCTTAGCACCGTCTCGTCAAAAAAGTTAAGTCAAAGACTGTCCGGGACAGTCCCAACCCTGATGCAGTGCAGCGAAACAGCCGGAAGGCTGACAGTTTAAAAAAAAAGTCAGCCTTGCGGCTGTTTGACTGCACTGCATCAGGGTTTATCATCACTGCAGTGATGATGCACTTTATGACTTGGATGACAAAATGAGTCATCTCACCAAGACTCAAACTACACATTACACTCTTAGAAATACAGCACTTACAATACATCAAATGATACAGCACTCCAATACATCAAATGCATGACAATACATCAAATAATAAAACACTCCAAAACAAAAACACATACAGCACATTACAGTGCCCTCTCGTTACTTTGATGGCTAGAACACACACAATAACCACCAACTTTATTAATTTTGAATTTTTGGTACATGAACTTGACATATCTACCGATTGGGACTGTGAAAATATTAACAATGCCAACTCAGAACTTTCGTACTAGCCATCAAGACAAGAGAACACTGCAAATCACAAAGCGAGAAATACACAAACTCCACATCTTCCAAACAAAGGCACGCCAAATTCTTCTCCAGCCACATAGAAATGTTCAGATCACACCAAAGAGGAAGACTTCCTAGACAAAGACAAAACAATTGTCACGGTTAATGCCCATACGACAAACTCGAGCCGCTTCCGCTTCCAAAAAACACACATATACGGTGTAGTGCGAGTGAATTTCCCCCAGTGACATGCACCCGGTGAAATACATTTTCCCGAGCAAAATGCACAGCTCGCACAACCCCTGATCGGAACCATACTTAACTTGGAAATCTGAAAGCAAATCCGATGCAAACTCTACATCTTCAAAACCAGCAAAGACACACCAAACTCCTCTCTGATAACAGACAAATCTCCAGATGGTAGCGATGGAGAACGCTTCCTATGGAAATGAAAAACAATTCTTACAGTTAAGGCCTGTACAACAAAACACAAACCACCTCAGCTTGCAAAAGGGCTCTATACAATCTAGCACAGGTAAACTTCCCCAGCGACATGCACCCACTGAAATACAAAAACACAACAAAAGCCCTGATCGAGGACCATACTTAACTTGAGAATCTGAAAGCAAATCTTCCAAACTGGCAAAGACAAGCCAAACTCATCTCTGCTTACAGAGAAATCTTTAGAGCACACCAAGAGGGAACGCTTCCTATGGAAATGAAAAACAATTCTCACGATTAAGGCACACACGACAAACACAAGCTACCTCGCCTTGGAAAACATGCATATGTGCAACATACCGCAGCTGAATTTCCCCAAGTGACATGCACCCGCTGAACCACATTGCTCAACTGAAACTCAGAGCACGCACAACAAAATCCAACCGCTGATCGAGAACCGTACTTAACTTGAAAATGTGAAATCGAATCCTATGTAAACTCTACATCTTCAAAAATGGCAAAATCACACGGAACTCTTCTCCGCTCACAGAGAAATCTTCAGATCGTGACAATGGAGAACACTTCCTATTGAAATGAAAAACAATTCTCACAGTTAAGGCACATACAACAAACACACACGTGCTACGTTATGTATGTGAATTTCCCCAGTGACATGCACCCGGTGAACCACATTGCTCAAGTGAAATGCAGAGCGCGCACAAAAAACAAAACCCCTGATCGGGACCGTACTTAACTTGAATCTGAAAGCGAATCCTATGCAATCTCTTCATCTTCCAAACCGGCAAAGACACGCCAAACTGTTCTCCGGTCATGGCAAAACCTTCAAATCACACCGACAGGGAACACTTCCTATGGAAACGAAAAACAATTCTCACGGTTAAGGCACACACAACAAACGCAAACTACCTCAGCTTCGAAAACACACATATGTGCAACATACCGCAGGTGAATTTCCCCAAGTGACATGCACCCGCTGAACCACATTGCTCAACTGAAACTCAGAGCACACACGACAAAATCCAACCGCTGATCAAGAACCGTACTTAACTTGAGAATGTGAAATCAAATCCTATGTAAACTCTACATCTTCAAAAATGGCAAAATCACACAGAACTCTTCTCCGCTCACAGAGAAATCTTCAGATCGTAACAATGGAGAACACTTCCTATTGAAAAGAAAAACAATTCTCACAGTTAGGGCACATACAACAAACACACACACGCTACGTTATGTATGTGAATTTTCCCAGTGACATGCACCCAGTGAACCACATTTCCCAAGTGAAATGCAGAGCGCGCACAAAAAACAAAACCCCTGATCAGGACCGTACTTAACTTAAGAATCTGAAACCAAATCTTCCAAACCGGCAAAGACGAGTCAAACTCTTCTTCGCTCACAGAGAAATCTTCAGAGGGCACGAACACGGAACACTTCCTATGGAAATTAAACACAATTCTCAGCATTAAGGCACACACACAAAACGCAAACTACCTCAGCTTCCAAAACATGCATATGTGCAACATATCACAGGTGAATTTCCCCAGTGACATGCACCCGGTGAACCACATTTCCCAAGCAAAACACAGAGCACACACGAAAAACAAAACCCCTGATCAGGACCGTACTTAACTTGCAAATCTGAAAGCGAATCCTATGCAAACTCTTCATCTTCCAAACCGGCAAAGACACACCAAACTCTTCTCCGGTCATGGCGAAGTCTTCACATCGCACCGACGGTGAACACTTCCTATGGAAATGGAAAACAATTCTCACAGTTAAGGCACGTACAACAAATGCAGACCTTCGCTTCCAAAAAACACACGTGATTTTTCCCAGTGACGTGCGCCCGGTGAACCATGTTTCCCCAAGTGAAACACAGAGCGCGCACAACAAACAAACAAACATCCCGATCGATGGCCGTACTTAACTTGCAAATGTGAAATCAAATCCACTGCCGTGAGGGAAAAATTCCCCCACTCGCCAACTGCATCGCTGGTTTTCCAAATTAGATATCTTCTGGAGGCAGAACCTACAACGATGACAAAAATTGAACGCGACAAACGGCCTGTGCGCTAAAGACTATTGTAAGCCAGTTACATTTATGGAAATGACATCTATTTCGACATGACTCTGTCCCATTCCCCCACAAACCCTTAAATAACTAAATCGAGAATTGCATGTCACGAGACCCCTCACCACGCTAGTATCACAATGATCCCCTCCACGCACGTTCCACACAGCCCTCCTCACCATTATTCCCATGCTTCCAATAATACCGACGAATCTCCACACCTATATCGCACATCTACAATCCATTCGAAGAAAGTGACAAAACTCAACACGTTCGATTGTACGGGACGACGACCACACTGATGACCAGACGACAGCACGCCACCTTACAAGCGACGACGGGCATGGAAAAACAGCATCCAAGTTAACTTATGTAATTAGCCAAGGACCCTTTCGCAATTAGCCCACCGCACCTAACACAGCAAAGGCCACGTTCCCTTGGTCAAGGCTGCACTCAAAGCTCTAACTTAACACTTACCTCACGGACGCCACCGGTTATGCCACTTCCACTTGCGTCTCCGTTGCTTCAAACCGCGAGGACTGAACGAGATGGACTTGCCATGCCTCGCTCCCTCGGCTCTGTACTCGAATCCTCCTGTGGCATGTCAACAACAAATTCCACATTATCGCTAAAAGCGACGATACTATGTTATTGCTCTCCGTTTGCTAAAATAACCAAAAGCCCGAAAGACCCCTGACACATGTGTATCTATGACAAAGATGCAACTCGCTTCCTGAATGTAGCCCTCCACATTTCCCACCCCGCTGGGGCCTCTCGCTAGCTAGGACAATCGCATCTGCCTCAGAAAACCACAACTGCATATAGAACCAAAGACAGAGATAGTGGTGATCGCTTGTGCAAACCCAGTGCATCTCTAGTGACATTCTTGCATAAATTGCTAGTTTCGTCCCCTGCAGGCTAGTTCAATTTGGCTCAAGACAGTCACGCTTTCAGGCTGGGTCCAACTCTATTTTATTGTTTGCAAACAAGTTGGGCCGAGGAGCTCGGTGCTCAAAGCAAGGTCGACCTTGAGCATTGCCTGAGCTGAAACTTTTATAGATTTCACATTCCTTCTGGTCAGCATGTTGCAACGTGATTGGTCACTGCAAGTTTACTCAATTCCCTGGCAGAAAGATTAGCAGCTTCTACAACATATGCAATCGGCTAAACAATACCTGCTGTTTCGAGCTTAAGCAATGCAGGGGAAGAAGCACGCTTAGTTTTTACTACAACATGCGCATCGCTCTCTCGGGAGAAATACTCACTTCCTCCATATAATGACCCCCCCCGCTCCCATCCCTCTTCACAATAGCCATGTGTGACAGGACTTCCGTTCCTAAACAATGAACCTCAGCCTCACAAATCCTTCTGACCATCCGACTCTCGGAAAGACGCTTAACTTTGATGTCCCCTCCTGATCTCAAGCTCTTCTTTTCCTTTGTCTACAGGCCATCGCTCTCGTACGTCATCGTCCCTCGGTCGGTGACGTCTTCCCGGACGAATGAACAAATGGTCACGATCCTCCGTGGAACGTGACGACCGGCATCCGCATCCGGTACCGTTCTTGCCAATGAGCAAACTTCAACCGCCTACTGCTTCATTAACAAAAGACATTTCTTTTACAAAGTACACTCCCCGTGCCCCGCTGCTGCACCCCCTCGATCGCTTTTCAGGACACAGAAAATGGCTACACTTCTACATACTCCTGCTCATCCTCCCTCTCTCGCTGCCACAGTAGCCCATCATTAACTAAGATGCTCTAGTGCTCTGCAGAAAACCGACACCCGGAAGAGGATGAAAGAAAAAAGTAGCAGTGACCGATTATGCAAGCCCGGTGCAGCATAACAGACAGGAAACTGAGCGTGGAGCATCTCTAGCTACAGATGGGTCACTGGCCCAGAAACACCCTTTCCTCCAGAGGAAATGCATGGTCCCTTCCTACAATGACCTTCCACCCACATGCCTTTCCTACTCCCGTTAGCAACAGTCACCGTTTAGAGAGCTTCTATACAAAAACGAGAAGACACAACCACAGGAACGCTTCTCGTCATCAAACCCTTTGGCAGATACTTAACTAGGACGATTTGACGGGCGTTTCCCCTCTCAATGTCTCATTCCCCTCAGTAGTCGAGGACTCACGGACCTACGAGAAAAATGCATAAAAATATTCACGCATCTTGAAAATGACAACACCGATCCATACAAAATTGGACAATACTTGCAAATGCAAATAAAACCCGACTGCAAACCTGATTGCTAACTTCAGCTATATTTTTTTCCCCTTTTCTTTCACGTTCAGTCATCTAAAGCCCCATGAGTACAATGAATCAGAGAGAACTTGCATTACACATTACAGTAATCTCAGAGCAGCCCCTGCCTAACCCAGCCAGAAAACTGCTATGCTTCTGCAGCAGACACTCTAGAAATCCTATTGATGCTAATGATGTGTGTTTTGCAGAATGGCTATCAGAAACAATTCCCTGTATCATCTTCCCGCATGCATTAACTACGCTACAAATAACATAAAATGCAATTAAATCACAAATCAAAAATGAGAACAGAAGAATGGTACTTTAACCAAAAATACAGCCCAGCATTACCCAATATCAACACTCACCATGATCGTAGGAGTACCTACCTACACCTCCTCAAAGGAACCCAAAGCTGAATGATTCCCTAGGCCTAGATGCCCAGCTTAAATGCTACCATAAGCTCCGCCCCTCAATATCCCAGCATGCCTTGCAGGCCAAAGGAAGGTATAAATGCAGACTCATAGGCCACAGACTCCCTTTACTCCATTTCTACATTAGCAGCAGCAAGAGCAGCTCATGCTGAAGCATTTATCATCTCTTCTTCTAACAAATACTAATCTCCACAGACTCAAACTCTGTGACCAGGTGAGGCTACAGTCACCCCTCTTTCTGGGGGCAAGGTTTTCCTTTTAGGAACCTGAAATAGGGTTTCTCAGGGCGTACATAGCTACTGGGTGCTGAAATAGATGTAGTGAAGAGGGTGTTTCAACTGGAGTATATGCAGAGTGCAGGAAACATTACTTGCCTGGTGCCACAGGGGATACACGCTGCCTCATTCTCAAGATGAAGGGGGGTGGTCATTCCCTGTTATAGTGCCAGGCCACCTGATACAAACAAGAAACCCACCATGCCCCCCAGAGCCAATATGATGGGCAAATGGCAACCTGTGAGAACTTGTACTCTGATGATGTGAGCTTCAACACTGGCCAACACTTCCTTTCAGGCTCCCTCCCCCCATCTCCTCTAGACCCCACTGGCTCCACCAATACTTAATTTTCATACACAAAGGTCTCAGACCTCAATCCTGACACAAATTAGAACATGGGTGGCCAAGTATGGAGCAGCAGCTGCTAGGAGAGTGCTCAGTTCTAAAGGCAACCCAGCCCTACACCCACCCACCCCAGCACCACTAGTAAAGGACAAAGGTAGCAATTACCTAGGAGCCATTCCATTTCAAATGTCCCATGGGCCCGAGACAGTGGAGGTAAACACAAAACCCCTCACCCCTTCCCACCCCACAAAACCCTGCCCCAACCCACACACCTCAAAAATCTCACCCAGAGCCAGACCCCTTACTCTTGCCCAAACCCGAGGCCCAGTCTGAGGAAACTGAATGTACGTGGAGGACAACTAGCAACAGACACAGGACAAATTGAGTGAGCGTGAATTGGCCTGTTATTTTGAAATACCTCTGGGGAATAGTTGTGTCTAGACTGGCCAGTTTTTCTGGAAAAATCAGCCACTTTTCCAGAAAAACTTGCCAGCTGTCTATACTGGCCGCTTGAATTTCCACAAAAGCACTGACTTCCTACTGTAAGAAATCAGTGCTCCTTGCAGAAATACTATTCTGCTCCCTTGTGAGCAAAAGGGCCAGTGAAGACAGCTCAGATTTGTTTTCCGCAAAAGAGCCCCAAACACAAAAATGGCAATTGGGGCTTTTTTTTTTTGCAGAAAAGCGCATCTAGATTGGGACACATGCTTTTCCACAAAAGCACTTTTTGCGTAAAAGCATTCTTGCCAATCTAGATGTTCTGTTCTGAAAATGCCTTTAACGGAAAATTTTTCCATTAAAAGCATTTCCGGACAATCATGCCAGTCTAGACGTAGCCTAAAGGTGCATCTAGACTGGCAAGATTTTGCACAAAAGTGGCTGCTTTTGCACAAAATCTTGGCAGCTGTCTAAACTGGCTGCAAGAATTTGCACAAGAACACTGATGATCTACTATAAGATTGTCCATGTTCTTGCGCAAGAACAGTGATTCTCCCACTTGGGAAAAAGCCCTCTTGGTCCAATGTACACAGTCTAGACACAGCCTTAGAGAATTGTGCCCGCAATACCGCAAATGGCCACGGAGTGTAACTCTGGAGGCGCTGCAGAATTATACGTGCATTACCTGCAATGACCACCCAGTGTCACTGTGGAGACGCTGCAGAATTATACGTGCATTACCTGCAATGACCACCGAGAGTCACTGTGGAGGCGCTGCGGAATTATACCTGCATTACCGGCAATGACCACCGAGTGTCACTGTGGAGGCGCTACAGAATTATACATGCATTACCTGCAATGACCACCGAGTGTCACTGTGGAGACGCTGCAGAATTATACGTGCATTACCGGCAATGACCACCGAGTGTCACTGTGGAGGCGCTGCAGATTTATACGTGCATTACCGGCAATGACCACCGAGTGTCACTGTGGAGGCGCTGCAAAATTATACGTGCATTACCGGCAATGACCACCGAGTGTCACTGTGGAGGCGCTGCAGATTTATACGTGCATTACCGGCAATGACCACCGAGCGTCACTGTGGAGACGCTATACGTGCATTACCTGCAATGACCACCGAGCGGCACTGTGGAGGCGCTACAGAATTATACGTGCATTACCTGCAATGACCACCGAGCGTCACTGTGGAGGCGCTACATAATTATACGTGCATTACCGCCGGTGACCACCGAGTGTCACTGCTGCTCTGCTAAGGGCAGGTATTTCGGAATGGGGCATTTCTACCCTAATAATATTTCCTCTTTTAAATTGACATGGATTCAGTGTATATGCTCAGATGATCTTATAAAAGATTGTTATTTCAATGTAAGGCTTGTGCTGTATAACAAAGTAAGTACTCCCCACAGTCACTCAAAATGGAGTCGCAGGAAGCACTGGGGAGTAACTAACAGCACGTCTATAAGACATCACTTTAGAAAAGTGGTAACGTGAGCATCCAGAGGGGAAGCCCGTTATTTTGAACGTATTTCAGAATAACAGGCTTCTTATTTTTTGTGACATGAGTTTGTTCCAGAATAATGCCATTGTTGAAATTGCTATTTCTAAATAGCAATATTGTGTATGCTCCACTGTCGCTATTTACAAATAGCTCCTTCCTAGGGCCATTAAAGTAATTATGCTCTAGTGTTTCCTGGGGCTCTAAATCAAGGTAGCACATCCACTTTAGGAAAGCCTGCCTCAGATAGAGTAATTACAAGTCTTCTCTATTTTGAAATAGCATTTCCCCATTACATTTTGGCACGTTTTATTCTGAAATACTTGTTAAAGTATGTCTACACTACATTGACTCTTAGAATATGCTATGTAGCATGTCCTTACTAAGGGAGCCTACCTCTCACAAATTTTGATGCTTCCCTGATGTGGGAACACACTATTTTGAAAAATATTTTCAAATACTTTATTTGAAATAACCCCCAAAATACCTTAATTCCCCAGTGTGAACATAGCATTGCAGTGTAGCTGTAATGTTTGGCTATTTCCATATACCCAAGAATCCCAAAATATCAACCCCTCATCTTCACAGCAAACTTGGTTTTTTTAGATTCATTATTCCAAAGTCCCTGTAAATATCATTCTATGAGGCAAAAGGGACGTTTTCTTAGAGCACCTTATTTTGAAATTTGGCATCACATAGACAGCGCCAAATGATGAAATCATTTGTATAGCTCAAATTGTGTATCTTGAGTATCTTATCTCAATGCTATTTCAAAATGGCTTATTTCAAGTACTTTGTAGAACTCTGAGACTCTCTTTACCCCTCCTTCACCCTCAAAGGTTCTCCCTCCACCCACTTTCCTCTCCCAGATTCTTTCCCCAGCCCCTCTCCAGCTACTTTGACCCCAAATAAAAAACACACCCACTTTGTTTCCAAAAAACAATGTCAGTTTTATTGTCTCTGCAGGGGAAGACGGGGAGGATTGAGAGAGGAAAGGCAAAGAGGGGCAAGACACAGGCCCCTAGTTGGGAGATCCTGGGGAGCGTGTCACTGGGGTCCTTGTGAGAAACTTTCCCTCAGGGGCTCCCGGATGTGCACCCCCACCTGATGAGCCTGCTGGATGGCAGCTGTGCACAGCTGTTCAAAGAGCCTGCTGACCTGGCCTGCCTTTGCTCCCCCACCCCCCGCCCAGGAGGAACACCTCCCCCTTCAGATCACAAATATTGTAGAGCACAGAACACTGGCCACTACTTCGGGGAATGTTTCATTCCCCAACATCCAGCCAGGTGACAAGACATTTCAACCTATGGGGGGAGGAATTCCTCAGTGGTTTGAGCATTGATCTGCTAAACCCAGGGTTGTGAATTCAATCCTTAAGGATGGGATTTGGAGCAAATCTGCCACAGATGGTACTTGGTCCTGCCACGAGGACAGGGGAGTGGATTCAATGACCTATCAAGGTCCCTTCCAGGTCTATGAGATAGGTATAACTCCATATATTTAGTTAAATATATGGAGCTATACCTACCTCACCTTGAGACACCCAAAGGCACTCTCCACTACAGGGCAGGCCCGGCCAAGCCTGGAATTGAAGCATTCCTTGAAGCTAATTCAAATTAGTGCATCTAGACCTAAAAACTAATTTGAATTAGCATTTTGCTAATTCGAAATAGCATATCCACATTGAGTGGACTCTGAACCAAAGTTAAGGCTGGCCAGAACCAGTGCCTGCACGGCATCAGGTTAGGACTTAGAGTGTGGAGCTCCTAGCCGAGGGTTGTGCTTAAAGGAACCCGACCCCCACCCAAGACAGACAGTTCTCAGGGTTCCCCACTTGCTTGTCTACCTCGATGAGGGACAGCAAAGCAGTCCTGTCTTGGAGGCACATCAAAGCACTTTGCCATCAGCCCAGCTGCACTTGCCACAGGCTGCCATCCAAGGGGATCAATTGGGAGGCTGTCAGGATCCAGGAGGCCCTGCAGGAGAGCTTCCACCCCGAGGAGCCCGCAGAGCCACCCCAGCCCTCCCCATCAGGGGCTCATGCCCCATTCCTCCCTAACCTCCTTCCACTTACCCTTCCTGATGTAAAAAATAAATGACACGTGTGTTGTTAAATAAAGAGAGTTTCTATTTTTGAAAACTGAGGGGTGGGGATTAACCTCTGGGGAGACTGAGGAGAGAGGGTGGGAGAGAGGAGGTGGAAACCTGGGAGGAGGGAGCTGGAAGGGGGAAGCCAGGGGAAGCAGGAGAAGGGGAAGTATAAAACTATGGTACACCATACCTTCAGTACTGTGTACAGATGTGGTCTCCTCACCTCAAAAAAGATATTTTGGCCTTGGAAAGGGTTCAGAAAAGGGCAACTACAATGATTAGCCTATCTTCATATGGGACCTGTTCCAAACCCCTAAAGAGACTAGGACTTTTCAGCTTAGAAAAGAGGAGACTGAGGGGGATATGACAGAGGTCTATAAAATCATGAGTGGTATGGAGAGGGTGAATAAAGAAAAGTTCTTCATTAGTTCTCATAATAGAAGGACTAGAGGACACCAAATGAAATGAATGCACAGCAGGCTTAAACCTAATGAAAGAAAGTTCTTCACACAGCACATAGTCAACCTGTGGAACTCCTTGCCGCAGCAGGCTGTGAAGGCTAGAACTATAACAGAGTTTAACGAGAAGTTAGATAAATTCAGGGAGGTTGGATCCATGGAGTAGGAACGGTGTCCCTGGCCTCTGTTTGTGGAAGGCTGGAGATGGATGGCACGAGACAAATCGTTTGGTCATTGTCTTAGGTCCATCCCTTCCAGGTACCTGGTGCTGTCCCCTGTAGGCAGACAAGCTACTTGGCTAGATGGACCTTTGGTCTGACCCAGTATGGCCGTTCTTATGTTCTAAGCTCAGGGCCGGGAATCTCACTGGACCAACTTGATTTTCATGAAAACCTGCTCATGGGTTCACATGTGACCTTTGGTGGCCAGGCTGGCAGCTATCCTGCCCTAGATGGCCATATTCCTGTGCCTAGTGTGGAGATCATGGATGTTGGAGGCCTCCCCCCAAACCTTGATGAGATCCACGATCTCCGCACTAGATCAGGCAGGCGCCCACCTCTTTCAGCCCCAGGCAGGCTCCTGGGAGCCGTTGGCCTGGTTCTGGGAAGAGGCAGAGGGCTGGGTGGCAGCCGCTGGCTGGCTCGTGCCGTGCCAGGTGTAGGGTCTGCTGGCTGGGTGCTGGCAGGCTTGCAACTGGCACAAGCACTCTAGCCAGACCATGGCCCTTTAAGGGCTCCGGGGCCAGGAAGACGGCAGAAAAGTTTCCCTGGTTTGGCCCACAGTGGCCACCAGGGCAACCTGGGAAGGGCTAGCCTCCAACTAGTTCGAATTAAGTGGCTACACAGCCCTTAATTCGAACTACTTAATTCGAACTAGGTAAACCTCACTCTACGAGGAGTAACGCCTAGTTCGAATTAAGCGGTTTGTATGTATAGCCACTATTAAAGTTAATTTCAACTAATGGCTGTTTGTTCAAATTAACTTTGTAATGGAGACACACCCTTAGAGATTTGTGCCTCTCTATCAGCAAATGGCCGCCAACGGTACATCTAAACTACATGCCTTTTTCAACAGAGGCTTTTTCTAAAGTATTTTTCGAAAAAGCCTCTGTTGAAAAAGCTTCTAGATTGATTTTTTTGCTCCGCATCATGCTATCAGCTTTTTTGAAAAAGAGCGTCCACACTGCCGGATGCTCTTTCAAAAAAAAAAAGGCACCCAGAAGTGCTTCTGGCAGGGCATGGGGGCAGCCTTTATTTCCACGTGTTGCTGCCTGCCCTTTGCAGACGCGCGTGCTTAAAGGGATCCCCTGGACAGCCGTTGCTCTGCTCCTGCTTCTGGCTTGCCTACCTCCTGGAGGGAAAGCAAAGCTGCTGCAGTGCTTGCTCTGGTTGCCCTGCTTCCTCGGACACCACAGCAGTTTATTTTCAGGTTCAGGGTTTTTTTCTGCTTTTCACTGTGTTGGGGAGAATTCACAGACATTTGCGTCGGGTGGTCAGGCCGGGCACGCGATGCCCGCATCTTCCAGAACTCATACCTGTACCGCAGCCTGCAGGCTGGGTCATTCTTTCTGGAGTGAAACTATGCAGTCGGGGATGTACAGATACCTACGTGCATTGTGGCTGACACGGCGAACCCCCTTATGACCTGGCTCATGAAGCCATTCACTGGACACCTCGATGCGAGCAGGGACCTCTTTAACTCTCACCTGAATCGGGCTCAATTGGAGGTGGAGGGCGCCTTTGGCCATCTGAAGGGCAGGTTTATATGCCTTCTCGCTCGGCGGGACATGGGGGAACACAACATCCCCGATGTGGTTGCTGCATGCTGTGTGCTGCACAACCTAGTGGAGAGAAAAGAGGAGGCCTTCCTCCCAGCATGAGGCTGCTGTGGAGGGGAGGCACTTTGAGCAGCCCCGGACAGCTGCCATCCGGCAAGCCCTCCAGCTGGGATTGCACATTCAGGAAGCCCTGAGGGAGCGATTCTCCCAAGGAGCCCAATGAGTTTCCCCACAGCCTTCCAAATGTGGGATTGCCCCATGCCTCCAGTGCCTTCTCCCCCCTCCCCGTCCAAAGCCCCTCCCAGCCCCACAGTCACACTGAGAACAGAGACAGGCTGTGACAGACCGGGCCGGGTCTGGGCACAGCTGACGTCATCTGCTCTGGGCAAATTGCTCAAACTATGGGCTCCTTACAGTCCCCAGACTGGTGACCTTCCCAAACAGGCCACAAACCAGTCCCAAAAATAAATTGTTTGTTAACAAAGTAAAGTGCTTCCCTTACTGACTCTCACAGATGGGAAGGGGAATGTCAAGCTGGAAGGGAGGAGGGAGGCTCAGGGCTGAGGGTGCCACCTGGATGAAGAACCCCTGCCACCTTGGCTGCGGAGGCCGGCTTGGAGATGGCTGCGCGTGCTGGCTGGGCCTGGGCAGGAGGTGCGGCTGTACCTGAGTCTGGGATGGCAGCGGGTGAAGGGGGGCAGGGGGGTGACGGGAGGGGTGGGGGAGCTGGTGGGAGGGGGAGGGCAGGCTGAGCAGGAGGAGCAGGAACAGACAGAGGACCGGGGAAGGCCATGGCCTCCCAGATAGCAGTGCAAATAGCAGTGCGCTGTGTTGGGGAAATCTCGCTCCCCTGGGGTACAGAGTCCGCAGAAAGGTCCGAGGCTGGAGGTCAAAGCAGTGAGGCAGGAGAGAAATCCAAAAGGAAAATTTTATTATGCATGCAGGCTGACAGCTACGAGAGTGAGAGCAGCAGCAGCCCTGAGAGAGAGTTTCCGGGATCCTTTATACAGTATGTTCAGACAGTTTAGTTGTTGATTGTTTTCTTTAACATATTAAAGTCTCAGCAGAAGTACTCTGAGACGTTTCTGTTCACACCAGGTGTGCTAGAAGTAAGTTTTACAGAACAAAGGCACATGAGAACCTGAGTGAGGAGTCTACAAGGCAAACTGTGACAAAGATAAGAGTTTACATAACAATTTGTGACAGACTAGGAGTCTCGTGAAGTTGAGATACGCATTGTAAGGGTCTTGATTAGAGTTAAGATAATTTCTCTCTGTTACAGGGAGAGAGGCCTGGAAAACTTTTAACCCTTACAGCAGTTTTCTGTTAGAGAGTTTTGATTTCCTGCACAGTCCCTCCTTAGACACAATTGGAGTTATTTGATTTTTTCCCACAGCTGCTGCACAAACTCGTCCAGCAAGCGACTGCGCCGCTCTGTCTCTGCCTGCATCCTCTGATTACATGTCTTCTGCATCCCTCACAGGGCCAAGATGTGCTGCCACACCAGGTCCAAATACTTGCACCAGTGCCGATGGGTTCCCTGCAGCCGTCTGGGAGGTGGGAGAGGTGTGGCCCCCCACCCTCCTGGACAGCTGGGCTGGATGTGGACGACAAGAGAGAAAAGTCATCAGTCATGCATGCTCACACTTTCCCTGAGAGACAGCATGCCCTCCTCAGCAGTCAGTGCCTGTCCTCTAGGATCAGCGGATGCTCATGTGGTCACAGCAAGGAGTGGTATGCCCTGAGCAGCAGCCACGGCCTCCCTGAAGCCCAGACAGTGTGCAGGCCACCATCCTGCCCCCCTCCCCCCACCCCATGGCCAAGCAGCACAGACAAGTGCCAGGCCACAGTTGGGGTTCCCGCAGGTTGCTAAGAAGCCTGAAGCTGTGTGGCAATTCCCAGGGTCCCAAACCCCTGCCTGTACCTGGCATCAGTGTCTGTAGGAGCAGGTGGTTCCTCGCAGCCATGCGGGTGCAGGGGTAGGACAGCCCTCCCTGAGGTCAGTCATGTGTGTGCCCCCCTCCCCCCAGGATGTGATCAGCATGACATGTCACAGTACTGCACCATCCGCTTTGCTCCCGCCTCCCCTGCCCTGTGTGTGTTGGACCCTCACAGCACTCACCTGATGTTCCCTCCCCGGTGCCCAAAGTTGTCTGGGCAAGAACAATAGAGATGAAAGCTCTGGCAGGAGTGTCCACCAGGGCTTCTACCTAGAGGCCTTTATTTTCGACAAAAAATCTTCCCCGCATCCACACTTCCCTTTTTTTGACAGATCTCCGTCAAAAATAGTGTTATTCCTCGTAGAACGTAAAATGAGATTTACTGCTGTCAACAAAACTGCCGCATTCTGTTGATTTACTGTCGACAGAACGCAGCGGCTGTCTAGACGCACATAAAGATTTTTTGAACAATCCCTGTAGTCTAGACACACCCCGAGTGTCACAGTTGCTGCATTACAGAATTGTGCATGCATTGCCAAAAGTGGCCATCGAGTGTCAATGCTCTGTTGCGGCACTTTTACACTAGGCAGTTAGGAGTTATGAAATAACAAACTAATGACTCCTGTTTGTGATGAGGAATAACCCTCATGTAGAAATTGTTATTTTGAAATGTCTTCAGTATATATGCTCAGCTGTTCTTATTTAGAAATAACTACTCCCCAGAGTCATTCAAAGTAATTACTCCCCAGTGCTTCCTCAGACTCTAAATCAATGTAGTACGTCAACATTAGGGGAGCCTGACTCAGACTAATTTCAAGGCTTCCCTGTAGTTTGGATGTTCTATTTCAAAGTAGTTAGCTTATTCTGACATAAGTGTGTAGCGTAGACATTATTCAAAATAACTTATACCTTGAATCTTTTAAACTGCCAAACTCATTGCACTAGCTGGCTTCCAGCCCTAGTGATGGGCTCAAGGCTTTAGTCTCTGCCACAAGTCAGCCATTCTTTCATGAATCCAATGCCACTGAGAACTGAAAAGAGAATGAGAGGAGACTTGTAAACTCAACCACCACTACTGGTCAAAACACAGACATAAACATGTGCATCACCTAACTGCTGGTCACTGGAGACCCCTTCTTTATTCCTCTCCAGCCTATCCAGGTCCTAAAATGCTCATAATTTATAAGAAACTATGACCATCTCCACTTTACCACACCCTCAGTCCACTATACCCACACCCTGCCCAGAATACTCTGGTCCTCTGAGGGACGTGATGATTGAGCAAGCAACTGGAGAACAATGTGATGATGTCCAGTGATTACACGGACAGATGCTCTGTACTTTGTCGTCCCTCCCTCCCTCCACATCGCTGTATTTGAAGGGCAGCGACCCACATGCAGCTACTTACAGACAGGAAAGGACAATCCCAGACAATTACCAGCCACGGGCAGAGCTCTGCCTTCCCCAGGATCTGTCCCATGGAAATCACAAGCATCTCTCTGCTCGCAAGGAGGCACCTCGCTGCACAGACACTGGCTGAAGATAATTTCACAAAACATACACCAGCTCCTACACTGTCACGAGAGACCTCCTCAGCTCCACTGTCAATAGGAACAACAGGTGACTCAGACTCACTTCAGGCAGATGCCCCTCATCTAGCTGAATGTCCAGAGTGGCTCCGATTGCCTACAGCAGGCCTCTGCAAGAACAGCAAATAACCCATGGAAGAAGTATCACTGCCAAAAATGCTACAGCTGCATGAGACCATCCAGTACCTGCCTCTCTCTCCAACCCTTTCTACAACACGGCTGTTCCGCTACAAGATACGGACTGAACACTGACGGGTCAGTTGGCTGTAGCTCCCCGCTGACATCAGGATTATGCCAAGACACCCGCTTATCTTCCATGCGCTCGAGTCCAAGCCAGTAAAAATGGAAACACACCTCACATGCCGCTTCCTCTCTTTTTTCTGTTGTGTTGGCTAACACGGATTCATATGCCCTTGTGTTGCCCAAACGTCCAGTTTTGTGACACCCCTTTTTAACTCATTCCTACCAGCTTTGGATTAGGGATGTTAAAGACGAGTCTATCCCCATAAGCAAATGCTTATGGGATAGTTGTCTGTTGACTAGTCAGCTAGTCAATTCCCCACACCTTGCTGCCTCTCTGAGATTGAAGTACTCCTTCCCCCCCGCCCCAGCTTTCTAAGTGGCAGCACTGCATGGCTGAGCTACAGATCAGCTGTGCGGCAGCTGCCCCTTTGAAAAGCCACCTCCACGCATTTAAAGTGGCAGCCATGGAACCCGGGGTCAGCTGAGAACTCCCCAGCTGATCCCCAGCTCTGCGTGGCATTTCCCCAGCTGGCCCCAGGTTCCACACGGCATGACCTGGGGCTCCTCATGGCATGCAGCACGGCATGGAGCCTGGGGTCAGTGGGGGACTCAGAGTCCCCAGCTGAACCCAAGCTCTATTACTTTGAAATGCACAACAGTCCCTGCTGGACTCTTGTACTTTTCAAAGGAGGAATGGGGAAGTGCCTATCGACTTTGATTTAGTCACTATTTATCCCTTTAGTCTCTCCTTTTTCAAGAACATATGTGAGACGTTTAATAGCAGTGGTCCAAATGCAGATCCCAAAAGCATAACACTCATTCCTACTCTCCCCGTCATAGCCACCAGGCTGCTGGTCAGTCCTCGTGGTTAAGGGGTTATCCTAGCCAGATATTTGGTCAGCCAATAACAATGCAGTTAGGGATTTCAAACTGGGAACAAAGGAATTTTTAACTTTTTCCTCCTCTGTCTGAGGCAGAGTGGATTCTTCCAGGTAACAGGGAGCTTCGAGGCTGTCTCGCTCTCTCTAAGAAAAGTCTTTTCACAATATGTAAGTAGGGCAAAGTTTAATTAATCTATCAGGTTTTTAATTGTTTTAACATCAATTTGAAATTCCCAAACCATAAAAGTGGTTTTTTTTCTCTTTTGTAATGAAGCTTTCTAACCCACAGAATTGTCTCTGGCTACGTCTAGACTGGCATGATTTTCCGGAAATGGTTTTAACGTAAAACTGTTCCGTTAAAAGCATTTTCGGAAAAGAGCATCTAGATTGGCACGGACGCTTTTCCGCAAAAGCATTTTTTGCGGAAAAGCATCCGTGCCAATCTAGACGTGCTTTTCCGTAAAAAAGCCCTGATCGCCATTTTCGCAATCAGGGCTTTTTTGCAGAAAATAAACCTGACCTGTCTATACTGGCCCTTTTGCGCAAAAGTTTTGCACAAAAGGACTTTTGCCCGAATGAGAGCAGCATAGTTTTCCACAAGAACACTGACAATCTTACATGAAATCGTCAGTGCTTTTCCGGAAAAGCAAGCGGCCACTGTAGACAGCTGGCAAGTTATTCCGGAAAAGCGGCTGATTTTCCAGAATAAGTAGCCAGTATAGACACAGCCTCTGACAAATTGGTGGCCCTTACCATCTAGCCACCTTAACTATACTTGCAACGGCACTATTGTTTTGATAATAAAAAGTTTGTTTTCTTTTCTAATTAACCTGCTATACATTTATTTTGGTGTCCTAGTTTTATCTGTAAACTCTCTGTCTGTCTGACTGTCTGGGAGTCACCTAGCACAGACTGCAGCTTGTTTTTCTCTCTTCTTTTTCAAGCTCTGAGGGGAAAAAGAGCTTCAGGTACCCCTGAGGTTTTAGGGAGGAGGTTTCCCAAGTGATCTCATCCCTAGTTTTCTTGGACTACTTGGGTGATGGCAGTGGATATTCCCTAAAATTTGGGTTTTAGGATTTTGGGGGAAAGTTTTTGTACCAAAGCCTGGAGAGATCAGGTTTTGGGGTACTTTTGCAGACCCCTGCTCCTGCATTTGTTGTGCCAAAGTGGGTTACTCCCCCCCATCTTTTACAGGGAGTACCCAGCAATGTTTTTATGAGGATCTAACAATACTTCAACTGCTTGAATGTCCGTCCATTGTTATAAAGAACGAGAGGAGCAGGGTGATTTAAGCATAATAAAGTCCATGCCCCAAAGGCAAAGCCGCATCAGCTCAAACTCTGTTACATTTAAGAACTGCCTCTGGAGTTAGCACATGGGCTTTAAGCACACCTCATGTATGAAATCCAGGGTTTCAAACTCAGGAGGGGGGCTACTGCCCTCCTACCCCATTTCTCTACCCAATTCTACACCCATAGGACCAAGGGCACCTACCCCCCTCAAACAATGGTGCCCTTGGCCCTATGGGTGGAGAAAGGGCAGGGTTAGGAGTGCACATTGCCATGGGCTGGGGGTGTTAAAAGGAAGAGAAAGGAGGGGTTGAGAGATCCACTGGATGGACGGGTGGACTGGAAGGATCAAGAGCGTGTAGGGCTGGGGGCCGTTAGTGAGGAAGAGGAGGGTGGATGAGGGGGTCCTTATCTGTTGAAAGATGAATGGGGAGAAGGTACGGTGAGGGTTGAGGTGAGCTGGGAAGGTGGCTGTGACGGACCAGGCCAGGTCTTGGCACAGCTGAAGGCGTCCGCCCAGGGCGAATTGCTCAAAACTCGGGGCTCCTTACAGCCCCAGACTAGAAGCCTTTCCCAAATAGGCCATAAACCGATCACACTGAGTGCTTTAGCGGCCAATCTGGACAGCCAGAAGCCTCAGGAGCAAAACCCCTCAGACACCCCAACTCTCCCTGTGCCACAATTAGCCCCGGGCCTGCACACAGGTGAGGGGGTTGTAGAACCCAATCTCACCTTCCCCAAACGGGTCTTTCCAGTCCCAAAGAACCAGCCACAAATCCCCGGACAGTTTACACTCTGGATCTTACCCACAAGATCACGCTGGGCCAATCCTTTAGAATCTGAAATCTAAAGGTTTATTAATAGAAGAAAGAAAAGCATGAGAGTAAGGTTGTTAAGGAGAATACATTACATGCACCAGTCACCGAGTTCTCGATGCAGGCTCTCAGCAAAGATGTTATAACTGCTATCTTAAAGGTCTCTGGTGTTCATCCTATGTCAGAATGGGTCAGCAATCCTCCTCGGCTCTCTGTTCCTTGCAAGGCTGCATCTAGGATCAGTAGCAGAATTGAAGACAAGATGGAGTCCGCCTCATGGCACTTGTATATCTCCCCGGTACCTTCCAAGTGGAGCAGGTCACATGGTCAAATGACTTAGCTGTTTCATATGTCAGCAGCCATTTTGCCCTGGCTGGGTTGCATGTTCCCAGACACAGTCCTCAGGTGTGTATTGGGCACCTTGAGAGCCATTATTCCTGGACCAGTGCTAATTAGCATACTCATTCAACGGACAATCCTCCTTTACAACAGGCAGTGCAGGCCAATATCAGCACATACTCCATATTCATAACTCCACATACAGATATCATACAAGTACATGAGTAGCATATACAGACTCAGTAGAACATGACTTTCATTTGACATCTCGCATGGCCCCCTTCGTATAGACTTTGGGGCAAACACCTCCCCCCAATTGGTGCAGCACTGATCTGGCTGCTCCCCTTAAAATCCAGTAACATGACACCCAGACAAAAGACCAGAGTCTCTGCTTTCCTCTTCCTTTGAGGCCACTCCCGACCACCCACTGCTCGGACTTAAGGACAAAAGCAATTGTGTAACTGTTTAACTTCAAAAAGATCTCACCAAATATAATGATTACGCAACAAAATAGCAAATGAAATTTGATGTGGATAAGTATAAAGTAACGCACATTGGAAAAAAATAACCCCAACTATACATACCATATGATGAGGGCTAATTTAGCTACAACTAATCAGGAAAGATATCTTGGAGTTATCGTGGATATTTCTCTGAAAATGCACTATGCGGTCAAAAAAGCACATAGGATGCTAGTAATTATTTAAAAAGGGATAAAAAATAAGATGAAGAATATCTTAATGCCCCTATATAAAACTTCTATACACAGTGTTCAAGATGTAGGCGTACTATATGTGGTCTCCTCACCTCAAAAAAGATACTGTACTTTGGCATTAGAAAAAGTTCAGAAAAGGGCAACTACAATGATTAGGGGTTTGGAGCAGGTCCCATATGAAGAGAGGCTAAAGAGACTAGGACTTTTCAGCTTAGAAAGGAGGAGACTGAGGGGGATATGACAGAGGTCTATAAAATCATGAGTGGTGTGGAGAAGGTGAATATAGAAAACTTCTTTACTTGTTCCCATAATATAAGAACTAGAGGACACCAAATGAAATTAATGGGTAGGAAGCTTAAACCTAATGAAAGAAAGTTCTTCACACAGCGCACAGTCAACCTGTGGAACTCCTTGCCACAGGATGCTGTGAAGGCTAGGACTATAACAGAGTTTTAAAAAAAACTAGATAAATTCATGAAGGTTACGTCCATAAAAGGCTATTAGCCTGGGGGTAAGAAGATATGATGCCCCTGGCCTCTGTTTGTCAAAGGCTGGAGATGGATGGCAGGAGACAAATTGCTTGATCATTGTCTTCAGTCCACCCCCTCTGGGGCACCTGGCACTGGCCACTGTTGGCAGACAGGCTACTGGGCTAGATGGCCCTTTGGTCGGACCCAGTATAGCCATTCTTATGTTCTTATCAGTATCAGAAGTGCACCGATGGATACGGAGCACGTAGCTCCGCGGGATCTGGTCCTTCTGGGGCGATGACTTAAAAGCCAGCTCCCCACGCGCACAGGCTCTCACCTCTCCCGAGCCCTTGCGGACTCTGTATTAGAGACAGCAAGGGGGAGGGAAGCGTGTGTAGTTGTCAAGATTAACCGATAAGCCCAGGCTTATCAGTTAAACGTATACACGACTATACGCTAATATCCCATTCACCAACTGTCACTTTTAGCATTTCTGTAATGGAGTAAGTGCACTGCCGGGAGCAGGTACGCCTTGAGAGACCTCCAAGCTTACCCAGTACATGGAGAGACCTTTTCTCAAAGGCCCAGCTTCTGATGGGTTTGGTCCTCCTTCTGGGATGCCAGCGGATGTGCTGGGATTTCACTGAGACTACTTGCTCCACTAGCCTTGCCTGCTTCTCCCTGTTTTGCTGACTTAGGCTCTCTGGCCTCTGGGAGCCCACGCAGGTTGGGACGCACCAAGTGTAGAAACACAGAGTCTGCAAACAGCTCTCTACGGTAAGGCTTAGCTAGAAAATCGTCCAGCACTCAATTGCACTTCCCCTCCGGAAAGTACACCCAAAATAATATTATCAGACGCGGGAGAGAAATCACTACAATGCAATCTCATACGTTTGCCCATCCCCTCAATGAGGAGTAACATACACACAATTTCTCCCGCTCCCCTCCTGCTGTTAGATTTTAATAAAACAAATGTAGTTTGTGTAATTTCTAACTTTTACAGTTGAGAGATTGCTGTCGTTTATCAAAACAAAATAAAGCACGCATACCGTGTATGGGTGTAAGCATGGATAGAGGAAGGGCAGCATTAGGAATGCAGGTTGCCATGGGATGTGGGTGTAGAAAGGAAGAGAAGGGGGCTGGGACCCAATGGATGGGAGGATGGACTGGAAGGGTCTGGAGTGTGGCATGGCTTGGGATGGGGGGTTGTTGAGAAGGAAGAGGAGAGTGGTTGAGGAAGTCCTTACATGCGGAAGGAGGGCTGGGGGGAAGGTAGTGACGGCAGGCGCGATGGGAGTGGGGAAGGAGGAACTGCGCGTTACGAAGGGCAGAAACGGGGGTTAAGGGTCCTATAAATGGGGAAAATATAGGGATAGGGATAGAGTGTGGGATGGGGAGTGTCCTAGGCAGGAAAAAGAGGGGCTCCTGGAAACATGAATGGAGGTATGCTCTGGGGGTGCAGGTTGCTCTGAGTCTCTGAAGAGAAGAAGGGAAACTGAGGGACACCAGGAATAGGGGGTATGGGCTAGCAAAGAGCACTGGTAGGGGTGCAGGTTGTGTGAGGGGGAAGTTGAAATGTACTGCGGGAGTGGAACTTCCACTCGGACTCGCTGTCTAAGCAAACGTGACTTCCCTTCCTAGACCCGAGTCGGCCGTAAGCCGAGAGATTTCCAGACCCGACACTTATCTCCCAGTCAGCGATGGCTGCTCCGTTCCCAGCCGGACGGTTCTCGCCTCGCTTCGACCAAGCTCCCGAGCTCGCTGTTCTAGTTTCCGTTCCATCCTCAGACGGGAGGACACCAAGAGGATTGACTTCTTATCGCTCGCTACCGAACACAGCAGAGGGGAAAAAACAAACAAACAACTTAGCATTTCAGTCCGCAACGACGCGGCATCACTTCTCCTCCCACCATCGCACCGCAGCCTCCCACCATCGGCCACCACCTCCCGTTGCGACTACAGGAACAGGGAGTGAAAGGAGGCCTTGAATCTCTATCCACACACTGTTGAACCGCCTACTGCCCCTTCACCAGTCCCCAAGCCACCAGGCTCCGTGACCCAGCAGGAAGCTCTCTGCCTCAGAAGAAACATACTGCCAGGACGCTTGAAGATTTCAAAGCACGCACCTCTTTCTCACACAGAGCCATGGGAAGGCCGAACGCTGAGGACCCTTCACGTATTCCGAGAATCACGTCCATGCAGGTCAAGTCCATCTCGGACGGTATCTTCTCAGCCCACGGCCCCGCACTGATTCTTCTGCAAGGCTGGCCGAAAAAGCCCAGCGTTAGCTCTCACTCACTAAGGTCTGTGGCTGTGGGAATTCTATCCTTTAGCCCTTTCCCGCCCTCTCGCCTATGTATCGGGTCCTCTACAAGAACACTGAGTCAGTCAGCCATGACGCACCACCGCTCTCCCTTGCGCGACTGGCGTACCTGCAGAATTCCCGTTGATTCCTGAGCCCTTAACCCTTGGAGATGCTCACCTGGAATGCCTGCAAGTGTGCTGTACAAGGACACGGCAGAAGCAGAGCAAGGACAAAGACACAGACAGAAACAGACAGACAGGACGTATTGGCCAATATGAGAGAGCAACAAGAGAGAAACACATGAGAGGCAGCCAGAAACCTTACCACCTTGCGTCTTCCTCCTCGAGCCAAGCGTCTGCTGAGAAGGACACCATGTTCCAGAGAAACCAGCACCCCTAACAAACGGGAGCCCTGTTTCTCCCACTACCAAGAAAGCACCTCGCGAACCTCCACTGGGACTCGCTGTCTAAGAAAACGTGACTTCCCTTCCTAGGGACGAGTGGGCCGTAAGCCGAGAGATTTCCAGACCTGACACTTATCTCCGTGACAGTGACGGCTGCTCCGCTCCCAGCCGCACGGTTCTCTCCTCGCTTCGACCAAGCTCCAGAGCTCCCTGTTCTCGTTTCTGTTCCGTCCCCAGACGGGAGGACACCGGGAGGGTTGACTTCCTATCGCTCGCTACCCAACCCAGCAAAGGGGGAAATCAAACCAAGCAACTTACTTTTCAGTCTCTCTGTACCAGGGAAACCAGTACACCTGACAACGTAAAAGGGAATACGTTGGCATCTCAGTTCGTAATGTCGCGTAACCTCTTCTCACATCTAAATTATGCTGCTGTCTTCCACCCTCCCACTCCGCCTCTCCCTGGCACTGCAGAAATACCAGTGGAGAAGAGCGCTTTGAGCCCACATCCAAATAGTCTCCTTACAGAGCATACCCAGCAGAATTCTTCGTACCCAAAAGGAAGCTCATGGCCTGTGATGAAACCGACTGCTAGTTGTCCCCTACTTTTTTGAAGGCTCCCAAGACCACATCTGTGGAGATGTTCACCCAGCAGACCTGCCCATGTCCTGTGGATGGAGACAGCAGGACTGCGAAGAATAGAGTCTCAAAGGGGCAGATCAGTGGAGAAGTTCATTTCCTATTTTGGTCTCTACGTGGGCGCATCTAGACTAGCAAGATTTTGCGCAAAAGCGGCCACTTGTGCAAAAACTTCCCAGCTGTCTACACTGGCCACTTGAATTTGCGCAAGAGCACTGACGTTCTAATGGAAGAATTCAGTCCTTCTTGCGCAAACACTTTGACGCTCCCGCTCAGGGATAAGCCCTCTTGCGCAGGAATACTCGCACAACAAGGCCAGTGTAGACAGGCACCGTCATTTTTTCTGCAAGAAAGCCCCGATGGCTAAAATGGCTATCGGAGCTTTCTTGCGCAAAAGCGCGTCTATGCTGCGCACGGGTGCTCTTGCGTAAAAGCACTTTTTGTGCAAAAGCATCCCTGCCAATCTAGACGCTCTTTTGCGGAAATACTTTTAACGGAAGAACTTTTCCGTTAAAAGTATTTCACAAAATCATGCCAGTCTAGACGCAGCCCCTAAGTGTGACTGTCTTGAATACATGGTATTGGGGGCTGCACTGTGGAGGGGAGAGGTCTGAGGATCCCAGGGACACTGACAGTTTGGGGGATTTAGAGGCCCCAGAGTTGAAGAATAGCATGGAGGAGTGTTTGAGGGCCCTTGGTTGGCGGGCAAAGTCAACTCAGCAAGTTCATGGGGAACAATAATTGGAACTGGGGAGAGCTGGGGCTTAAGGGATCCCATGAATGGAGGGAGAACCGGTGCGGGGAGCAGATTAGGGAAGGATATGGCAGGCTGCCAGTGTTGGGAAGAAGGAGGACTGAGGGGGTAGGAGTGCAACTTGAGGGCGCGGACGAAGGAATAACAGAGGCTGACAGGTTCCAGGCCTGGCGAGACAGGGGTGTGTGGGTTGGGAAGGAAGGAAGAAGGGAGGCTGGAAGGTCGCAGACCTGGCGAGACAGGGGTGTGCGAGGAGGGTGTGTGGGTTGGGAAGGAAGCCAACAGGGAGTTGAGAGGTCCCACGTACGGGGGATGGGAAGGAATAGGGCGCAGGTCGGGGTGAGCTTGGGGGTGTTGCAGGGAGCAAAATGGGGGACCGATAGACCCCATGCATGGAGAAAGGGGCTAGAGGGGACATGTTGGTTTGGGCGTTGTGGAGAGGAAGGAAAGCGAGGGACCCGAAGGATAAAAATATGGTTGAAGCGAGCGAGGGCACTCATGGGGGATAAGATTGGCTTGGGAGTGTTGTAATGCACTGGGGAAGTGAGGTGCCAGTTCGGCTGCAGCACAGATAATGGGGGGGCAGGTTAGGCTGCCGTAGGAGGAGTGGGGGTGCTGTTGGACTGGAGGTGTGATGGATTGGGGGTGGAGTGAAAGGGGGTGTGGGAAGCACTGGGGGCAGAGGAAGGGGGGGCAGGTCGGGCTGGGGGGGCAGGTTGGACTGGGAAGCGAGGGAATGGGGGTGTGGGAAGCACTGGGGGCAGAGGAAGGGGGGGCAGGTCGGGCTAGGGATGCAGGTTGGACTGGGAAGCGGGGGAATGGGGGTGTACGTTGGACTAGGGGTGCTGAATGGACTGGAGAGTGAGTAGAATGGGGGTGCAGGTTGGGTTGAGGTGTAGAGTGCACAGGGAGTGTGAGGAGGGTGCAGGTTGAGCTAAGGATATTGAATAGACTGGGGGTAGGGTAACGGGGGTGCAGGCTGGGCAGGGGGGTATTGAATGGACTGGGGAAGAGGGGTGCAGGTTGCGCTGGGAGTGTTGAAAGGACTGGGGGAGGGGGTAGAATGGACTGGGGGCCGGGGGAGGGGCTTGCAGGTTGAGAGGGGGGTGTTGAAAGGACTGGGAGGGTAACAGGTGCAGGTTGGGTGGGGGGTGTAGAATGGCCTGGGGGGGTAACAGGGGCAGGTTGGGTGGGGGGGTGTAGAATGGCCTGGAGGGGTAACAGGGGCAGGTTGGGTGGGGGGGGTGTAGAATGGCCTGGAGGGGTAACAGGTGCAGGTTGGGTGGGGGGTGTAGAATGGCCTGGGGGGGGGGTAACAGGTACAGGTTGGGTGGGGGGTGTAGAATGGCCTGGGGGGGGTAACAGGTACAGGTTGGGTGGGGGGTGTAGAATGGCCTGGGGGGGGTAACAGAGGCAGGTTGGGTGGGGGGTGTAGAATGGCCTGGGGGGGGGGTAACAGAGGCAGGTTGGGTGGGGGGTGTAGAATGGCCTGGGGGGGTAACAGGTGCAGGTTGGGTGGGGGGTGTAGAATGGCCTGGGGGGGGGTAACAGGTGCAGGTTGGGTGGGGGGTGTAGAATGGCCTGGGGGGGGTAACAGGTGCAGGTTGGGTGGGGGGTGTAGAATGGCCTGGGGGGGTAACAGGTGCAGGTTGGGTGGGGGGTGTAGAATGGCCTGGGGGGGGTAACAGGTGCAGGTTGGGTGGGGGGTGTAGAATGGCCTGGGGGGGTAACAGGTACAGGTTGGGTGGGGGGGGTAAAATGGCCCGGGGGGGTAAAAGGTGCAGGTTGGGTGGGGGGTAACAGGTGCAGGTTGGGGGGGGGGGGGTGTAGAATGGAGCGGGGGATGCAGGTCGGGTGGAAGGTGGGGGAGGGGGATTCAGCTCGGGGGGGGGCTGTGCAGAGCAGGGGGGGCTGAGGATCGCGGGGCGGGGGCAGACAGGGGCGGGGCCTGAGTAGCGCTGCGGGGGCGCCCTACGATGCAGCTGGGGGCGGGGAGAGGCTGGAACACGCTGGGCGTGGCTATGACGGCCGGGGCGGGAGGGGCGTGGCTATGATTGGGGCGGGGCGCACTGAGACACGCCCCGGGAGGCCGCACTGTGGGAACTACAACTCCCAGGATGCATCGCTCACGCTGGGCGTGACACCGCGCGAGACCAACCCCTGGATCAGCGGCTGGATTGTGATGTCACTTCCGCTGCTCCCGCCTAATCGAACAGCCCATGGGAGCTGCGGATTGGGGCACGGAACGTTTCCCACAAGCCACCGCGGCTACTTTCCCTGCTCCCCTCGGCCCCCCTCCGCCTCAGAGACCCCCCCCCAAACTGCCCAGCCGGCTTGTCCTGTGGCGTCAGGACCTGCCAACCCGCCACTCTGCCCCCCCCACCAAACCCCCTGTAGTCTGCCCCCCAACCCCCCACTCTGACCCCCAACCCCCCACTCTGACCCCCCACCAAACCCCCCAACCCTCCACTCTGCCCCCCACCAAACCTCCCTGTAGTCTGCCCCCCAACCCCCCACTCTTGCCGCCCACCAAACCTCCCTGTAGTCTGCCCCCCAACCCCCCACTCTGCCCCCCCTGCACTCTACTCCACCCCAACCCCCCCTGCAGTCTACTCCAGCACCACCAAACCCCCCCCACTCTGCTCCCCCACCAAACTCTTCATTCAGTCTGCTCCTCCCCAACCTCCCCACTCTGCTCCCCCCACCAAACTCTTCATTCAGTCTGCTCCTCCCCAACCCCCCACTCTGCTCCTCCCTACCCCCAGCAGTCAGCTCCCCCCACCAAATACCCCCCCACACACACACCCAACTGCCCAGCGGGCTTGTGTGGGACAGGCAGATGCTGCTGCTGCCTTACAAAGTGCAGCGGGGCAGCGTGAGGCGGGTTGGGGGGGGGCTGCCTCAGCTGCGTCTGGTTTGAAAACACTAATGCTGTGTCTGCACTGGCGCCATCTCGCGCCAAAGCGGCCGCTCTTGCGCGGAAACTTGCTGCCTGTCTACACTGGCCGTGTGTGCTTGCGCAAGGAAACTGACCTTCTCCTGTGTACAACCAGGGCTCCTGGCGCAAGAACTAGGATGCTCCTGCTCAGGAAGAAGGCTCTTGCGCAAGAGCCCTTCCGGCACAGGCCAGTGCGGACAGGTAACAGGAATTTCTTGCGCAAGAAAGGCCGATGGTTAAAACGGCCATCGGAGTTTATTGCGCAAGAGAGCGTCCACACTGGCACGGATGCTCTTGCGTAAAAGCACATGCCAGTGCAGACGCTCTCTCAGAATCCTAGAACCACAGAGCTGGAAGAGACCTCAGAAGGTCAAGTCCAGCCCCCTGCGCTAGGCAGGACCAATCCCAACTAAATCAACCCGGCCAGGGCTGTGTCAAGCCGACACTTAAACACCTCTAGGGATGGAGACTCCACTGCCTCCCTAGGGAACCCATCCCAGTGTTTCCCCACCCGCCTAGGGAAATAGTTTTTCCTAATATCCAACCTGGACCTCTCCCACCGCAACTTGAGACCATTGCTCCTTGTTCTGCCATCTGTCACCACTGAGAACAGCCTTTCTGCAGCCTCTTTGGAACCTCCCTTCTTGTGACAAGCTGACTTACCTGTGGGAAGACAGCTTTTATCAGCTAACGCCTCCTCCCTCCTTGCTGCCTCAGACAGCGGGTGAGATGGGAGAATGCGTGTAATCGACAGGATTTACCAATAACTTGAGGCTTATTGGTTAATCGTGTAGTCGTCTGTACATTGACAGTCCTAGAGAAAACCACTAAATCTGTTGTGGTGAGCTTAGCCCCTAACCCGCCAGCAGCGAGCAATACCGCTGAGCTGATAAGTGCTGGGAACAGAACAACTAAAAAGTCAGTGATAACATCTAACTCTAAAATGGTGAGCAATAAATTAAAACAGAAGCTCTTAAATATGAATAAACTGCGACACCCGTGCAAAAGAATATGAACAGAACACCAGGCATTTAGATGTATTTCCAAAGTAAAAGGTTTGTGTATTTCTAGGGTAAAACATACATAAAAACGTGATGTTAAACTCATGTAAGTGATTGCTGGAACATGGATTACAGCAGGGGTTCTCAACATTCGTGATACCACCACCCCCTAAAATGCTAAACGAATTTGTGTGGCCACCCACCCTCACTGCCCTGGGTCGCTTCCTCCCCCCCTTCTCACCAGACTCCTTGCCCTCCTGGGGTTCCTTCATGGCACGTGCAGTCCTTAACGCCCTCCCCCCTGCAGGCTCCTTTCCCCCATCTCTTTCTCGTCTGTGCCTCTTTTCTGCTCCGCATCCACTCTCCCGCTGCCTTGCTGCCTCCTGCAGCTGAGCCACACTCCTGAAGTCCCATGACCCCGGCCACGCTGTGCGGCTTGCTGGCAGCTGCCTTCCGCCGCCCTGCCGCTCTTCACAGCCCAGGGGAGAGGGGTCACAAGTGAAAAACCCAATCCAGCTGCAAACCCCCCCCCCAAGTTGCTCACGACCCCCCTGGGGCTTGCGACCCAGTTTGAGAAATGCTGGATTAGAGACTACAGTAAGAACTTCCAGTCCCCCTTAGCACTGGTGCCTGCAGGACTAACTATTTGCTAGGTGATGCTTAATTTATATCGAAGGCAATAATGCAATGAGCCTGTAAGACAGTACTCGAGCCAAATAAAGACACAAGGCGGAAAAAGCCTTAAGCATAAGTAGTAACTAAAAATAACCCTAGATAATACCGTCTTAAACACTAAAATGCTGTCATGACTGAAGGGGTGACAGGTAGCCACGGGATGCTAGTTCATAGCAGCTGGAAATAAAAGAAAAACAACAACAGCAAATGGTCTGGTAGCACTTTATAGACTAACAAACAATGTAGCTAGGATCATGAGCTTTCGTGGACTCATGATACCATCTACATAAGAACATAGCACCAGGTGCCCTGGAGAGGGTGGACCGAAGACAATGATCAAGCGATTTGTCTCCTGCCATCCTTCTCCAGCCTCTGATGAACAGAGGCCAGGGACACCATTTCTATCCTGTGGCTAATAGCCTTTTATGGACCTGACCTCCATGAAATTATCTAGCTTCTCTTTAAACTCTGTTATAGTCCCAGCCTTCACAGCCTCCTCTGGCAAGGAGTTCCACAGGTTGACTACGCGCTGCGTGAAACACTTTATTAGTTTTAAACCTGCTACCCGTTAATTTCATTTGGTGTCCTCTAGTTCTTCTGTTATGGGAACTAATAAATAACTTTTCTTTATCTGCCCTCTCCACACCACTCATGATTTTATAGACCTCTATCATATCCCCCCTCGGTCTCCTCTTTTCTAAACTGAAAAGTCCCAGTCGCTTTAACCTCTCCTCATATGGGACCCGTTCCAAACCCCTAATCATTTTAGTTGCCCTTTTCTGAACCCTTTCCAAGGCCAAAATATCTTTTTTGAGGTGAGGAGACCACATCTGTACGCAGTGTCAAAGTCAGACAGGACTCTCAGATTTGCCAGACCGCTCTGTTTATTAGCAAAGCTGCTCTGCTAAATGCACTCAGAAAATGTGAGTGCCATACAAGGTTCAAACCCCTTGATTTATACAGTCAAAATTAACAGGATTAAAAGAGGGGCAAAACTTCACATAATTAGTGTGAGGCTAGTCAAGTATCTTCATTTCCACATCAAGCACACAGCAATCCCCTGTCCATGTCTCCTTGGTTATCTCAATTGCTTTCTCCCTAACACCTAATGTTCTTTTTCCTATTAACTCTGGCTAGCACTCTGATCTGCATACCTACAAACAACATTAACATACTTTTCTTCTTCCTGTTCAGAGAGCAACAGTATTGCTTTCACTTATTCAATTATTACAGCATAATTCATCTCTCTCTTACAGTATAATTCTTTCTACCTTCACAATCCCTCCTTTTGGTCAAGCCACGCCTATGACCAACAACTACTGGGTTCCGTACATTACCCGTTCTTTGTCTCCCTGTTCATCAGTGATATTTAAAATCATCAGATTAGCACTCTGGTGAGGGGTGGCTAGCTGTGTGACATGTCTTGCACAGTTTTGGATACAACAGGAGATTAACTGAAAACATACAAAAATCATTAAGATCCCAAATAGGATAGTCAGGGCTCCCTGAAACAACCAGTTTCCTACCCCAGAGAAATTGGACAAGTTACTTAGCCATTTCCACAGGGAACTTGGCTCTTTGTGGGAAAGGTACGCAATCTGTTCCAAGGGGCTAGCGCGATCTATTACATCATTGGTGTTGTCAGGTATATATACACACACAACATTCTTTGCCAATGAGAGCTCAGGTCCCTCCTTTTGCTGCCAGAACTATAGCCAATGCCTGACGGTTTTGGGGGGTGAAGGGGGAAATCTCGCTCCCCTGGGGTACAGAGCCCCCAGAAGGGTCCGAGGCCAGAGGTCAAATCAGTGAGGCAGGAGAGAAACCTAGAAGGGAAAACTTTAGGATGCATGCATGCAGGCTGTCACTTCCAAGAGTGAAGCAGCAGCCCTGACAGACAGATTCAGGTATCCTATATACAGGATGCTTAGACAGTTCAATTGTGGATTGTTCTTCTTTAACATCTCAAAGTCTCAGCAGAAGCACTCTGAGACTTCTGTTCCCCCCAGGAGTGCTAGAAGTAAGTTTTTACAGTACACAAAGCCACATGAGAACTTGAGTGGAGGAGTCTACAAGGCAAACTGTGACAAAGATAAGGGTTTGCATGACAAATTGTGACAGACTAGGAGTATCCATGAATTTGAGATAGAAATCAAATTAGCTCTAATCAAAGACCCTTACAAATGACTCTCTGTTACAGGGAGAGAGGCCTGGAAAACTTTTTAACCCTTCCAGCAGTTTTCTTTTAGAAAGTTATGATTTCTGCACAGTCCCCCCTTAGACACAATTGGAGTTATTTGATTTTCCCCACAGGGGCCACCTGTTGGATCGCTCCTGTTTCTTTGGCCAGGGCCCTTAAACTTTCTCCAGTTTCATTTGCCATGATTTCAACTACTGCTTGTAACCTCAGAAGTCTTTTTGCATGATGTATTACTCCCCCAAATGGGATAAAGGAACCACCAATAGTCTCTTCCCAAGCTAAGGGGCTTATGTGATTCACATACCGTTGGGCATCTTACAAGTCCCTTCTTTTTCACCTAAAATGACGGAGGCGTTCTCGTGGGAAGGACTCTAACGCTCAGAACTGTGGGAAGAGTAGGGCCGGATAACAGATACCCGACCAGTTAACTGGCTTTTGTCCCGCAGTGATTCTCACACGGTGATTCTCCTTACGGGGAGTGGTGTTATTTGCATGGCATTGAAAGATTGTACTGTTCTCACTAGGGTGGCTGTAGGGGGAGCATGAGAGTGATTTCATTCTCCGATCTTAGACAACTGCTCCTCCCCAGATTCAGCCCCGTCCCATTCCACACCCAACACCAGTGACCTTTTCCCTCCTCCACACTTATCCATTTAGATACATTGATTCCCACTACTTCCCAAGTGTCATTACTGTTCCATGTCTTGTTAAACGGATGAGGTCCTCCGGTGAGGCCTGGGGAATTAAGTGGGATTGCCAAGACAGGAACCAGCTTGCGAGTGGGCTGGGATGTGGCTGCAGACCCAGCAATTAGAGATATTAAGGGTCTGAGCGATCCATACTTGCTGGTGGATAAAAGAATTGTCATTGTGGATTCCCCAGACCTTAAGACACCAGTGGCGGAGGAAAAGGCCCCACCAGAGGCACATGTTGGAGGCAAGACCCTTCTGGTTCTGGCAACCTCAGCTGAGGGAACCACAGTCACGGTTTTATGTCCACCAGGCAGCAGGCGCTAGGCTCACTACTGCTTCTTCCTGGGCCTTCCTTTTGGTCCTCATCTGCTTCAGGCAACCCTTATGCGAACGTAGGTTGTAAGGTATTGCAGGCTGTTCCTCTACGTCTTCTTCTGGAGTCAAAATTGACTCTGCGTGGTCCTGAGGCGATGATTGGTCCGCAGGGGGTGGTGCCTTCTTACACTGCCAAGCCTGTATCCATGCTGCGATGCCGGATAGCTTAACAGCCGTCTGGGTACTGAGCAGCACCTAATGCGGGCCCTTCCACCGGGGTTCCAAGGCGTGTTTGATGGTGGTGTCGTACGTAGACCCAATCATCTGTCTCGAGAGCGTGACAGGCATCAGAGGTGGGGTCCGTCGGCCAGGCAGCTTGAACCTGTGAATGGAAGTGACTTACAGCTTGCATTAGTCCCTTGCAGTACTGAAGGAGTATACTGCGAGTCAAGTTCAAGTCTGAGACTGGAGTAATGGTAGCCATTGTTCTCAATTTCAAAAGGACTTAATGTAAGTCTTTGGGATGGGGTGGATTGAATTTCCATAAGAGCCAACGGTAAGGCTGCTGGCCAGCTTAACCCTGTAGAGTCACAAAATTTTTTGCAAGCTTATTTTTTTAATCACACCATTTCATTTTTCAACTGCACCTGCGCTCTGTGGGTGGTAGGGACAGTGCAGCAGGTGTGTGACATGTAACACACGATCCAAGTGCTGAACAAGTTGTCCAGTAAAATGTGTACCCCGGTCACTGGACAGAGTGGCAGGAATTCCTTTTGCAGGCATAATATGATTTAACAAACATTTGGCAACAGACAGTGAATCAGCTTTGCGACAAGGAAAGGCTTCAATCCAACCCGAAAATAAGCATACCATAACCAAAATAAATTCATATCGTTGACACTTAGGCATTTGTACAAAATCAAGCTGCCAATGCAAGAACGGTGCTTGGGGCAGGCCCCAGAACCCGTGAGCTACCTTTACAGGTTTGCCAACATTGTAGCTTTGGCAAGTGGTACAGGCGGTACAGTGGTGGGCTGCAAAACAGCTGAAATGTGGGGCTCACCATCCTGCCTTAGTTACAGCAGAGACCATCCCCTCCTTCCCGACATGGGAAACATCGTGAAGCAGGGCGGCCAGAGAGGGGTAGAGTGAAAAGGGGGCCACAAAGGTACCAGTAGGCGAGCACCGACGGGAATCGGGGTATAGAGAGCAACCCGGGGCGACCCAGGAGTCTTTTTCTGCTTCTGGGGCAGAGTCTTGGAGCAGGGTGAGGTCAGAAAGGGACGGCGGTGGTACAGAAACAGAAAGGGAACCGAGAAACGCACCGGGGGAAGGTTCTATGGCAGCATTACCCTTAGCAACATCAGCATCTGCTGTGGAGTGGCCAGGGCACTTAACAATAGCTAATGCAGATGGGAGTAAAACTGCATACAGGAGAGCAGCAATGTAGGGGCCATTCTTGATAGGGGCACCAGCAGTGGTAAGGAAACCCCGAGCTTGCCAGAGGGTGCCAAAGTCATGTACAACCCCAAAAGCGTAACGAGAATCAGTAGAAATGGTGGCGGAGTGCCCGTCAGCCAGAAAGCAAGCGCGGGTTAGGGCAACTAGTTCAGCGACTTGCGCTGTCACAGAAGGTAACGGCGCAGCTTCTAGGGTTTCAGAGAGCGATACCGCAGCATATCCTGCAAGGAGATGACCTTGTCTATCTCGAAAGCAGGAACCGTCAGTGACTAACACAAGGTCGGAGTTAGAGAGAGGGACATCAGAAAGGTCGGGGCGCGGGACGGTGACAGCAGAGACAGCTCAAGGCAGTCGTGGGGTTCACCGTCATCAGACAGAGGAAGGAGAGTGGCAGGGTTCAACTGAGAACAGCGCTTTATGGTGATATGTGAAGCCAAAAGCAATAAAAGTTCGTACCTAGTGAGGCGGGCGGAGGAAAGGTGAGCTGTATTACGTTGTAGCAGGAGAGTTTCTATAGAGCGGGGGACCATGAGAGAAAGAGGAGAGCAGAGGACAAGGGACTCAGCCATTTCGACTAGGCGTGCCGCAGCAGCCACAGCACGCAGGCAGAGGGGTAAACCCTGGGCAACAGGGTCCAAGGTGGCAGAGAAATAGGCCACTGGATGATTTTTGTCACCATGCTCCTGAGTAAGAACCCCAAGGGAAGCATGGTCCATGTGTACTGCTGCCCTTTGTAAGAAAAGGCAAAAAGATACTGGGACTTAGGGTGAACCGGGACAGAAAAGAAAGCAGAACACAGATCAACAACAGTAAAATGAGTTGCATCTGGCGGGATAGAAGCCAGAATAGTTGCTGGGTTAGGGACTACAGAAAAGGTGGGTACAACAATGCAGTTAATGGCTTGAAGATCCTGAACAAACAGCCATGATTTCCCATCAGCCTTTCGAACTGGGAGGATAGGGGTGTTACAGCACTGGAACACGGGACAATAATGTCTTGTTCCCGCAGGGTGAATATGACTGGAGCTGAAACCTCTAAATCCCAAAAACCCAGTCCCATGACCCCTTCTCCGACCTCATCCCTGTTCTTGGTACCCTCCCCGTTCCCGGTACTGTCTGCCCTGCCCTGAATAATGCTGTATTTGCAGAGCCATTAGCTTTTGTGAGGACTGCTCCTCTTTCCCTTTTAGAGTGCTGTGGCAATGCTCTGCCACTGCTTGCAATTTGTCCATGGTCTTGGCCTCCCATCCAACACTTATTTGCTTTAACATACTGCTAATAGCAGGTAGGAGGCCATTAACAAACGCATGCGCCAGGGCGCCCTGTCCATTTTCACCCGGTCGCTGTATACCAGAATGTTGCAGAAAAAAAAACAACCCATCAGTCAGTCGGGTGTGATAGTTCCCTGGGTTCTCTCTCTGTTGCTGTTTACAGCAATGTATGGCCATCCAGTTGGTTTTTGGAGTCCATACTTGGGGAATGGCCTCATGCAGGCACTTAGCTTGATTCTTACATTTGTTCCAGTAGGCAGCGTCAGGACCAATGTCTGGTCAATTAGAAGGATGCTCAGTGGTGGGCCAATTTGCTATCAGGAGCCATTTTTTTTTCTTGCTCGCTAGGGGTTATAAGTAGCTTACACAGTTGCAGGAGGTCTGCTTCAGAGGATTCATAGGCATTGCACACTAGCAAAAATTCCTCTGGTAGGGTTTTCCTGGGGCTTTGGAAAACCTTTTACAATTGAGTGGAGCGCCGTGTGGGTCCAGGGTTTATAGCTCCAAGTGGGACCGGTCTGAGTCTTCTCGGAGGACGGGGTAAAGGGAAGCGCTCGGTCTGGTGGTGGGAGAGGAGGTTTCCAATAAAGCTTTTTACTTATAATTAGAATTTTTAAGGGAGGCAAGCTTCGATTCAGTCCATCTAAGATTTGCCTCATTCCACCACTGCATGAAGCAATCTACCTCTCCTCTAGCCAATTCAGTTTTGGGAAGGCCAAGTTTGTCTTTTAAGACGTCCACTTGGTCTTTGTTCCAAGATCCTAACAGTGGCCACTGAGTTTTGGGATCCCCAGAGTCAATCTAGATCATTTTTCCAGAAATGGACAGGGATCTGGACCCTTTCTAAAATATATAAACTGAGCCGGGGTCGCTTTAGGGAACTATCCCCGCTTAGACGTCTGCTTACCCATACAGGAGGACTTCATACACCAATCACACAAGGAGGAAATTCGGGTTCGTCAGAGCGGTGCCCAGTGCAACACACAGAAGAAGCCCACAGGCTACTGCCTCAATCGCCCTTGCGTTCACTCCAAGGATTTTATCCAAGGTGCGGTGCGGCTGCGATTGTGCAGATTCCAGTCTCACAGACCGCGGGGACAGGAGCCCCTTGGTCAGCCAGTCCCCGGACAGGGATGGCTCCCAGACTCACTCACACCACAGGGAAGACGGATAGACACAGAGACAAGACAGTCCTCAGTCCGGACAAAACATAGAAATAATTACCTGATCAGAGTCCTGATGTTAGATCCCGGGATCCCTACCAGAACAGAGCGGGAACCAACAGGTTCGATGGCGTAGACTTCGCTGTGGTTGTGCACCTTTCCATTCTGGCAGAGAACCGCTCCGGCCAAATGCCCAGGTGCCGGCTACCACGGTCATCCTGCAAGACAGTCAGGGATCACACAGTTCCAGCGAAGACGGTTGCCATCTCGGTGGGACCTCCAAATTGTCAAAGTCAGAAAGGACTCAGATTTGTCAGACCGCTCTCTTTATTAGCAAAGCTGCTCTGCTAAATGCACTCAGAAAATGTGAGTGCCATTCAAGGTTCAAACCCCTTGATTTATACAGTCAAAAGAAAGCCAAAATTAACAGGATTAAAAGAGGGGCAAAACGTCACATAATTAGTGTGAGGCTAGTCAAGTATCTTCATTTCCACATCAATCACACAGTCCATATCTCCTGTCCATCTCAATTGCTTTCTCCCTAACACCTAATGTTCCTTTTCCTATTAACTCTGGCTAGCACTCTGATCTGCATACCTACAAACAACATTAACATACTTTTCTCCTTCCTGTTCAGAGACCAACAGTATTCCTTTCACTTATTCAATTATTACAGCATAATTCATCTTTCTCTTACAGTATAATCCTTTCTACTTTCTCAACAGTATTCAAGATGTGGGCGTACCATAGTTTTATACAGGGGCAGTAAGATATTCTGGGTCTTATTTTCTATCCCTTTCCTAATAATTCCTAGCATCCTATTTGCCTTTTTAACCGCCGCTGCACACTGTGTGGAAGTTTTCAGAGAACTGTCCACGATAACTCCAAGATCTCTTTCCTGATTTGTCATAGCCAAATTAGCCCCCATCATACTGTACGTATAGCTGGGGTTATTTTTCCCGATGTGCATTACTTTACACTTATCCATATTACATTTCATTTGCCATTTTGTTGCCCAATCACTCCGTTTGGTGAGATCTTTTTGGAGTCCCTCACAGTCTGCTTCTGTCTTGACTATCCTAAACAGTTTGGTATCGTCCGCAAACTTTACCACCTCACTGCTTACCCCTTTCTCCAGATCATTTATGAATAAGTTGAAAAGGATTGGTCCCAGGACTGACCCTTGGGGGACATCACTAGTTACCCGTCTCCATTCTGAAAATTTACCATTTCTTCCTACCCTTTGTTTCCTGCCTTTTAACCAGTTCTCGATCCAAGAAAGGACCTTCCCTCTTATCCCGTGGCTAAGGAATTTACACAAGAGCCTTTGGTGAGGGACCTTGTCAAAGGCTTTCTGAAAATCTAAGTATACTATATCTACTGGATCCCCCTTGTCTTATCTATTAGAGTTCTCTGAAGGGGTTAACAAACATGCAGACATGATTTCCCTTTACAGAAACCATGTTGACTTTTGTCCAACAAATTATGTTCTTCTACATGCCTCACAATTTTATTCTTTACTATTGTTTCAACTAATTTGCCTGGTACTGAACTTAGACTTACCGCTCTGTAATTGCCAGGATCGCCTCGAGAGCCCTTTTAAAATATTGGTGTCACGTTGGCTACCTTCCAGTCGTTAGGTACGGAAGCCGATTTAAAGGATAGGTTACAAACCACAGATGATAGCCCAGCAATTTCCCATTTGAGTCCTTTTAGAACTCTTGGATGAATGCCATCCGGTCCTGGAGATTTGTTAACATTAAGTTTTTCTATTTGTTCCAAAACCTCCTCTAATGACACTTCAATCCGGGACAGTTCCTCAGATTCATCCCCCACAAAGGACGGTGCAGATTCAGGAATCTCCCCAACGTCCTCAGCCGTGAAGACTGAAGCAAAGAAATCATTTAGTTTCTCCGCAATGAATTTATCTTCCTTGATTGCTCCTTTTATAGCTCGATCATCTAGGGGACTCACAGGTTTTGTAGCAGGCTTCCTGCTTCTAATGTACTTAAAAAGAAATAACAAAATGTTTTTTGAGTTTTTGGCTAGCTGTTCCTCAAAATCTTTGAGATCCGCAACCTTCGCACAAGGCAGGCAAGTGACCATACGGTTCTCCCGGTCATCACAAACCCAACTATCTATGTTTCTAACGATCGAATCACCCACTACTAACACCTGCCTCTTCCTAACTGGCATTCCCTCCCCATCAGAGGTATCCTCAGTGCGAGAGGATACCGCAACATCCTCTGGGAGGAGGGTCCCAACTACGGGATGGTTTCCCTCTGCTCCCATTGAATGCTCTTTTCCCTTGAGACTTTCATCCTCCTTAAGAGCACTGGGGCTCTCAGACTGGAGGTGGGACAGTACTACAGTGTCCCGGAAAGTCTCATCAACATAGCTCTCTGACTCTCTGAGATCCTCCAGTTCAGCCACTCTGGCCTCCAAAGCCCGAACTCGGTCTCTGAGGGGCAGGAGCTCCTTGCAATGGGTGCACACATACACCACCCGCCCACAGGGCAGGTAATCATACATGTTACACTCGACACAATAAACAGGATAGCCCCCACTCTGCTGCTGGGCTTCTGTCTCCATTTTTCTAATGAATAAGCTTAAGTATAAACTGGGATTCTTTTTAAACCTCTGGAATAGAGATTATTCTAAGAGTTATGTTTTAAAGAAGGCCAGAAGTCACTAGTGCCCTCTAACCTCCCTCTCCAAACTCTCCTGTTAGCTGTTCCTGGTCGCTGAGTCACAGGCTTATATAGCTCTGGTAGCCCCTCCCCCTGACTGAGGCTCAGCCAATTAACAGAGGCTTCTAGATTTCAAACCTTTTAGAAGCACCTTCAAACAAACAAACCAACCAACCAAACAAGCCAACCAGACAAACACAAGCTCAGCACACTGCAAATAACTCCCCCCCCCCCCACACACACACACAAACACACACTCCAGACAGCCACTTACCACAAGGGTCCCGTTTTTTACTCCTCTTTTACCTGGAGAACTCCCTCTCCAAACTCTCCTCTTAGCTGTTCCTGGTCTCTGAATCACAGAGGCTGGTAGGTCGCAGACCTGGCGAGATAGGGGTGTGCGGGTTGGGAAGGAAGCCAACAGGGAGGTGAGAGGTCCCACGTACGGGGGATGGGCAGGAATAGGACACAGGTCAGGGTGAGCTGGGGGGTGTTGCAGGGAGCAAAACGGGGGACTGATAGACCCCATGAATGGAGAAAGGGGCTGGGGGGACATGTTGGTTTGACATTGTGGAGAGGAAGGATAAAAATATGGTCGAGGCGAGGGAGGGCCCGCATGAGGGATAAGATTGGCTGGGGGGTGTTGTAATGCACTGGGGAAGTGAGGGAAAGGAGGTGCCGGATCGGCTGCAGCGCAGATAATGGGGGGGCAGGTTGGGCTGAGGTAGAAGGAGTGGGGGTGCTGTTAGACTGGGGGTGTGATGGGTTGGGGGTGGGATGAAAGGGGGTGTGGGTTGGGCTGACGGTGTTGAATGCACTGGGGGCAGATAGGGTTAGGGATGCAGGTTGGACTGGGAAGCGGGGAAATGGGGGTGTACATTGGACTAGGGGTTTTGAATGGACTGGAGAGTGAGAAGAATGGGGGTGCAGGTTGGGTTGAGGTGTTGAGTGCACAGAGGGTGGGAGGAGAGTGCAGCTCGGGTGGGGTGTGTTCCATGCACTGGAGGTGGGGGGTGTAGAATGGCCTGGGGGGGTAACAGGGGCAGGTTATGAGGGGGGTGTAGAATGGCCTGGGGGGTAACAGGTGCAGGTTATGAGGGGGGTGTTGAAAGGACTGGGGGGGGTAACAGGTGCAGGTTGGGTGGGGGGTGTAGAATGGCCTGGGGGGGGTAACAGGTGCAGGTTGGGTGGGGGGTGTTGAAAGGACTGGGGGGGGGGGGTAGAATGGCCTGGGGGGGTAACAGGTGCAGGTTGGGTGGGGGGTGTAGAATGGCCCGAGGGGGGTAACAGGTGCAGGTTGGGTGGGGGGGGTAGAATGGCCTGGGGGGGTAACAGGTGAAGGTTGGGTGGGGGGTGTTGAAAGGACTGGGGGGGGGCAGTAACAGGTGCAGGTTGGGTGGGGGGGTAGAATGGTCTGGGGGGGTAACAGTTGCAGGTTGGGGGGGGTGTAGAATGGCCTGGGGGGGTGTAGCCAGACGCAAAACCCCATCTTGTTTTTCCACGAACCCCATCTTGTTCCCCCCCCCCCCGAGAGCAAGAGAAAGGCAGTCAGCCTTTGATGCCCTGGGAACACAGGTTTGCTGCCTGTCCCTGACTCTACCATAAACAGAAACCAGACAGTAAATGGGCTAGCTGACGACCCGGGGCCTCCCGTCGCCCTGATGGCTAGTACCAGTAATTGACACGCCTGCACTGTCCCAGGAGAGGAATCTTCGCCCATCACATACCAGAGGTGCCCATTGTCTGCATTTTCCCAGGTGTAAATTATGCTTTGCACCCTTCGTGGGAAACTTGGCGTTCAAAGCCATTTTTCCTAATTGGCCACTTGAGACCAGGAAGAAGCCTACATGACCCAAGGGGTATAAAAGAGGTTCAGCAGCCCACCCCATTTGAGCTCCAATCATCTATACCTGCTGGCAGGTATTGATTGTCTCCCGAGGTCTGTGGGACGCCCAACCTCGCCCTACTTCTTCCCGAGGGATTGAGAGAAAGACGCTGGCCACGCCAAGTCTGGAACGCAGGGGTGAGAATATATACCTGCTATGTGTCTATTTTGCATGCATTTAATAAGAGCTCAGAGAACCAAAGGGTTTCATGGTACCTGTAAGTAACTTATTAGTGTAATTTCTGTCCTGTCCTTTGTAGTGTTTGTGTTATCTGTAACACAGTAGTAGCATTTAACAACTAAGTTTACCCTGTAACAATAAATAGTAACTGTTTAAGCTTTAACCTGACTCCTTCAGTTGCTGTAACAGAACCAAGCACAATTTAAAAGAACTTCAGCCGGTCTTAAGGGACTCACTGCCCTGACCGTCGGCTGACAGAATTGGCGTAGTCGGCAGGATTGTGCTACTGGTTCACATACAGCAACATGAAGCCTGTCATGATAGACATGGATTTTAGTGGTATAGAGAAAGGGTTTGCCCAGGAAGGTTGGGGCAACCCAAAATGGGATAGAGAAATGTTAGGAAAGGATTGGGGAAATCCTGAGGAGTTGTGGGTACAGTTCTGTAAGTATAGAACTGCCTGCAAGCTAAAGAATGGGACAAAGCCTGAGTCTGTGGAAAGGAGCCACTTTCCATTTAGCAAGGAAAACAGGATCAGGCCCAGACAAGCAGGCAGGAATGGAAAACAGGATCAGGCCCAGACAAGCAGGCAGGTAACAGATAAGATTGAAAACCTTGTGGTAGAACTGAGAAAAAGGCAGTAAGTACTGAAAATCTAAACCCTTAAAACATACTTACAAGAATAATATCTGAAACAAGGCCAGTTTTATTTTAGAGATAAGAAAGTGTTTTAAGAAAAAAAACACAGAGAATTTAAACTCTGCAGAGAATGGAGAGAATTGAGCAGTTGTGCAAATGCTAAAATGGTGTAGATAGAAAATTGTGGTTTCTTTACAGTCATTCTGAAGGAAAAATGGGCCCTTTTTCCAAAGGAATGTCTGTAAATAATCCAGGCAAATTTGACTCAAATTCGTACATTTGATTAGAGAGACTGCTAAAAGAACTCTAAAGGGAAGGGGTTCTATTAGAACTGAACTACCCCATTGAATAAAAAGGGAATGTAATTGTTGTACAGCTATGTAGAAATAGTGTAAGAAAGGTTCAGAGAGAATGTATGTGTATCTGTGTGTAGATATATAGTGTAAATAAATGAAGTTTTAAGGTCCAGTAATCTTGTTTGTTTGTAGGTTTAAAACAGATTGGTTTGGTTTACTTTCAGTAAGACCATTTTAGTCCAAGTTGTTTAATGAAGGTACAGGAAAACTGTAAGCATAAAGAAAGAGTTACACTATATGCAAAGTTTAATGTGGCTAAGTAGTGTTGTAAACAAAGATTGCACATTTTCCTGTAAACTATAGAATGAGTAAAAACTGCAAACGGACTAAAATGCTGTGAAAGCTCCAGGAGCCACAACAGGTTGTGTTTTCCTTTGTGGTGCAAATGCCCTAGCTGGCAGCACAAAGAAGCTTTGCAGGTAATAAACTACCTGAGACCAGAAAGTTCAAATTGTAACCCTCCAGAAAGAAAGAAATAGGAGGTTGGGTATACTAGAAAAGGTTTAAATGTAAGCAGTCTTTTAAGAAGACAGAGAGAAGACTGAGAAATTGGCATTTGTAAAAGATGTTATCCCTTTTGAACAAAATCTTGCAAAGGTTCGGGCATAGCCCTTGGTCTGATCAAGTGTTAACTGCTTGTCCATACAATTTCAGACCTAAAAGACAAAGTGGCTAACTACCTGTAAATATGTAAATCCTTGGCTCCAATGGAGAGGGAAACAGCTGCAGCTTTTGTCTTCTATGGAAAACCTGTAAAGAGGTGTTCTTCAAAATTATCTGAATATAAGAATCCAGATATGAAACTGCAAAAATGTAAAAGCCTCTGCTGCAAAAGTGGAGAGGTAGAAATGCATGTCCCTCAATACCCAGACAGAGCTAGATTCCCTTAAAGATGGGTGCTGAGAGTTAAAGCACCTCTCAGATTTTTTTTTTTTCTCTCTCTTCCCTCAGGAATATGTTTAAGAAAAGGACCAGGAGGTATAAAGCTTAGTAAACAAGCTCACCCTCCTTACCAAATTAATAGTAGACAAACCTGTCTCATTGGGAAAAGTCATTTAGCAGGAATTAGGATGGACCATAACAAGGGGAAGGCAAAAAGTTTGGAGCCCTATAGGCATAGTTGAAGGAATAAGGAAAGTAAAGCAGACATTGGAAAGTTACTAGGAATGAGACATTTTCTTTGAAAGGACAAAGCAAGTGATTTGAGGGAATGTGAAGATAAAAGGTGGACTCCGTGGGAGTGTGGAAAGAATTAAGCAATGGTAGTAATATGTGAAGGGAAATCTTGTTTTAAAAATGACACCTTGTTTCTTTGCAGCCTCTTAACAATGTGCAAACCATCTATGCAAAGAAACAATCAAATGTAAACATTTTGTCTATGGACACCTTTGTTAAATCTGCAAAGGACAATTAAGGATTCTACTGAAACTTAATTGGTTAACTGCATAAAGGAATGAGCTATATATATTGTAACTCTATTTTGTGGATTTCAAATTAAATAGTTTTATTTTGTTTTGGATAATGTCCTCTTGCTTAAAATTGCAAACAGACAAGGCACAAATTGGTTAGTGCTTCTGTTGGGCATTCAACTTTTAAGGTTAAATTTAACTTTCTAGAAACCAAATTATTAGTTTAAAAATTCAAGCTTTGAAACTTAACTGTCTCTTTCAAGGCTAAGTTAATAACACTTTTGGCTTGCTTTTAAATTCAACATTATATGTGAATACAGGCTGCCTGGCTATTTCAAAGGAAAGTGGACAGGGAAGGCTGTTGCTGTTTCAGCAGACACATCCACTGCACCCCTGTCCACAAACATAGAAGGAACAGCTCAGCTTGCAGAGCTGGCAACAATCAATTAGCTTGTGAGGCAGGGGCCAGTACCATCTACACTAACTCCTATGCTGTATGGGCTGGAGCCACCCAGTGGATAACTAACTGGGAAATAGGGGGAAAGCCTGTTTGGAGATTGGAATATTGGAAATGGTTATACCAGCATGCAACCCAACATGCCTCAAGCATAAGTCATGTGTCCAAAAGAATAACACCCTGACTGCATAGCTAAATAACCTAGCAGATGCAGCAGTACAAATTTTTGCTGTCCAGGTGGATTGGGAACGCCTGTACATTTGGCTACATGAAACCTTGGGACACACAGAGAGCAATAAGCTGGTGTGGCAGGCACATGCCAGGGGGTGGCCTATCACCCACAAACAAGCCAGAGATCTGGTACAAGCTTGTACCCTATGTGCTGAACTCAGGAAACATATAACAGAAAGGCAATGATTTGCCAGGCTAAGAGATGGAAAAATACTATGGGCAACCTGGCAAGTAGATTATATTGATCCACCGCCCACCAGTAAGCAAGGGTGGGAGTATGTTTTAACTGGAGTAGAAATTGTTTCAAGAATTGGTTTTGCTTACCCAACCCGATGGACAACAGGGTTGTTTACAGTCATGGGACTAAACCACTTAATAGCCCTTGTCCCAACACCCCAGTTTGGGAACACAAACCCATGTACTGCACTCCTATAAGGGAAAAGGAGTCTGGACCACTGCAGATGCTGGGCTAACACCAATAACCATTACTGAGGCTTGGATTGTATCCAAGACCGGCAAACCTTATGTTTTATTACAGGAAACTGAGGCAATAGCCCTGAACAGTGCTCCAGTGGGATGGATCCCTCCCAATGCTGGTGTGGATCCGGGAAACCACCATGAACTTTTTGTATATATATACCGCTTGCTGTTGTAGTGCTTGCAACCACTGTTGTTAGTTACAGACTATTGAAATAAGATGTGGTACTCCAACACGCCATGGTCTTCTTCCTCATCCCAACTGCTACTGCTGTACCAGAACACCTTACTTGACTCCTCTACTGGACTGGGAATCGAGTTTGTCCCTCTCAGCCCAAATGACTGGTGAAACAAAGTGACATCTTTCGATGGGGACCGGTATGGTTCAATGACAGCGACTACCACAATCCTCTAAATAACTCTGGGGGGAGGTCAAGAGGGGAGGCAAGGGAAGTGGCAACAAACGGTATGGGATAAGACATGCTGTAACTAAAAATGTAAAGCCTCATGGCTAGATTGTCTAGCCCAACACCTAGGACTTTCGTTAACTCCCTTCCTTCACTCTATTGTAAATACTATATTAACCATTTTACTTGTTGTAATTGCTTGCTGCATGCTTCTATGTATTGTTAGGCATTTTGTGTACACTGCTACCTCCTCTGCACAAATCTGGTATATGGCATTGGGAAGCGATCCTAATCAATCCCTTGATCCAAATTATCTGATCAGACCCTGCTGATAGGGCGATTTTAGCTTCCTCCAAGGAGGGCAAAGGGTGCTGGCATCACCGCCATCTTGCGTTCTGGGACATAGTGAGGCGTGTCAAGGGGGTGGAATGTAGCCAGACGCAAAACCCCATCTTGTTTTTCCACGAACCCCATCTTGTTCCCCCCCCCCCCCGAGAGCAAGAGAAAGGCAGTCAGCCTTTGATGCCCTGGGAACACAGGTTTGCTGCCTGTCCCTGACTCTACCATAAACAGAAACCAGACAGTAAATGGGCTAGCTGACGACCCGGGGCCTCCCGTCGCCCTGATGGCTAGTACCAGTAATTGACACGCCTGCACTGTCCCAGGAGAGGAATCTTCGCCCATCACATACCAGAGGTGCCCATTGTCTGCATTTTCCCAGGTGTAAATTATGCTTTGCACCCTTCGTGGGAAACTTGGCGTTCAAAGCCATTTTTCCTAATTGGCCACTTGAGACCAGGAAGAAGCCTACATGACCCAAGGGGTATAAAAGAGGTTCAGCAGCCCACCCCATTTGAGCTCCAATCATCTATACCTGCTGGCAGGTATTGATTGTCTCCCGAGGTCTGTGGGACGCCCAACCTCGCCCTACTTCTTCCCGAGGGATTGAGAGAAAGACGCTGGCCACGCCAAGTCTGGAACGCAGGGGTGAGAATATATACCTGCTATGTGTCTATTTTGCATGCATTTAATAAGAGCTCAGAGAACCAAAGGGTTTCATGGTACCTGTAAGTAACTTATTAGTGTAATTTCTGTCCTGTCCTTTGTAGTGTTTGTGTTATCTGTAACACAGTAGTAGCATTTAACAACTAAGTTTACCCTGTAACAATAAATAGTAACTGTTTAAGCTTTAACCTGACTCCTTCAGTTGCTGTAACAGAACCAAGCACAATTTAAAAGAACTTCAGCCGGTCTTAAGGGACTCACTGCCCTGACCGTCGGCTGACAGGGGGGTAACACGTGCAGGTTGGGTGGGGGGTGTAGAATGGACTGGGGGTGGGGAAGAGGGTGCAGATTGGGAAGGGGGTGCAGAATGGACTGGAGGGGTGGGGAAAGGAGTGCAGATTGGGAAGGGGGTACAGAATGGACTGGGGGGGTGGGGAAGGGAGTGCAGATTGGGCAAGGGGTGCAGAATGGACTGGGGGTGGGGAAGGGAGTGCAGATTGGGCAGGGGGTGCAGAATGGACTGGGGGTGGGGGAGGGGGTGCAGATTGGGCAAGGGGTGCAGAATGGATGGGGGTGGGGGAGGGGGGTGCAGATTGGGCAAGGGGTGCAGAATGGACTGGGGGTGGGGAAGGGAGTGCAGATTGGGCGGGGGGGTGCAGAATGGACTGGGGGTGGGGAAGGGAGTGCAGATTGGGCGGGGGGTGCAGAATGGACTGGGGGTGGGGAAGGGAGTGCAGAATGGGCAGGGGGTGCAGAATGGACTGGGGGGTGGGGAAAGGGGTGCAGATTGGGCAGGGGGTGCAGAATGGACTGGGGGGTGGGGAAAGGGGGTGCAGATTGGGCAGGGGGTGCAGAATGGACTGGGGGTGGGGAAAGGGGTGCAGATTGGGCAGGGGGTGCAGAATGGACTGGGGGGTGGGGAAAGGGGTGCAGATTGGGCAGGGGGTGCAGAATGGACTGGGGGTGGGGAAGGGAGTGCAGATTGGGCAAGGGGTGCAGAATGGACTGGGGGTGGGGAAGGGAGTGCAGATTGGGCGGGGGGTGCAGAATGGACTGGGGGTGGGGAAGGGAGTGCAGATTGGGCAAGGGGTGCAGAATGGACTGGGGGTGGGGCAGGGGGTGCAGAATGGACTGGGGGTGGGGAAGGGAATGCAGACTGGGCAGGGGGTGCAGAATGGACTGGGGGTGGGGAAAGGGGTGCAGATTGGGCAGGGGGTGCAGAATGGACTGGGGGTGGGGAAAGGGGTGCAGATTGGGCAGGGGGTGCAGAATGGACTGGGGGTGGGGAAAGGGGTGCAGATTGGGCATGGGGTGCAGAATGGACTGGGGGTGGGGAAAGGGGTGCAGATTGGGCAGGGGGTGCAGAATGGACTGGGGGTGGGGAAAGGGGTGCAGATTGGGCAGGGGGTGCAGAATGGACTGGGGGTGGGGAAAGGGGTGCAGATTGGGCATGGGGTGCAGAATGGACTGGGGGTGGGGAAAGGGGTGCAGATTGGGCAGGGGGTGCAGAATGGACTGGGGTGGGGAAAGGGGTGCAGATTGGGCATGGGGTGCAGAATGGACTGGGGGTGGGGAAAGGGGTGCAGATTGGGCATGGGGTGCAGAATGGACTGGGGGTGGGGAAAGGGTTGCAGATTGGGCAGGGGGTGCAGAATGGACTGGGGGTGTGGAAAGGGGTGCAGATTGCGCAGGGGGTGCAGAATGGACTGGGGGTGGGGAAAGGGGTGCAGGTTGGGCAGGGGGTGCAGAATGGACTGGGGGGTGGGGAAGGGGGTGCAGATTGGGCAGGGGGTGCAGAATGGACTGGGGGGTGGGGAAGGGGGTGCAGATTGGGCTGGGAGTGAGGAATGCACTGAGGTGGGGCAGGGGGTGCAGGTCGGGCGGGGGGGGGGCCGTGCAGAGGGCGCGGGCAGACGTGAGCAGGGCCTGAGTGGCGCTGCGGGGACGTCCTGAAATGCAGATGGGGGCGGGGAGAAGCTGGAACACGCTGGGCGGGGCTATGACGGGGGGCGGGGCTATGATAGGGGCGGAGCGGACTGCGACATGCCCCGGGAGGCCGCACTATGAGAACTACAAGTCCCAGGATGCGTCGCTGACACTTGGAGTTACACGAGCGCGGGACCAACCGCGTCGCTCCCTCGTCAAAGCCCCGTTGTGATGTCACTTCCGCTGCACCAGGCCTGCCCTGGCCCTGCAATGGCCACAAGCCACTGCGGCTACTTTCCCTACTCCCCCTCATCCTGCTCCTGCCTCAGAGACGGCGCGGCAACCCCTCCCCCCCGCAAACTCCTCCCCGCCCCGTGCAGTCTGATCCCCCCCCACCACCAAACTCCTCTCCGCCCCGTGCAGTCTGATCCCCCCCCCCCCACCAAACTCCTCCCCGCCCCGTGCAGTGTGCTCCCCCACCCCACCAAACTCCTCCCCGCCCCGTGCAGTCTGCTCCCCCACCCCACCAAACTCCTCTCCGCCCCGTGCGGTCTGCTCCCCCACCCCACCAAACTCCTCCCCGCCCCGTGCGGTCCTGCTCCCCCACCCCACCAAACTCCTCCCCGCCCCGTGCGGTCTGCTCCCCCACCCCACCAAACTCCTCCCCGCCCCGTGCGGTCTGCTCCCCCACCCCACCAAACTCCTCCCCGCCCCGTGCGGTCTGCTCCCCCACCCCACCAAACTCCTCCCCGCCCCGTGCAGTCTGCTCCCCCACCCCACCAAACTCCTCCCCGCCCCGTGCGGTCTGCTCCCCCACCCCACCAAACTCCTCCCCGCCCCGTGCGGTCTGCTCCCCCACCCCACCAAACTCCTCCCCGCCCCGTGCGGTCTGCTCCCCCACCCCACCAAACTCCTCCCCGCCCCGTGCGGTCTGCTCCCCCACCCCACCAAACTGCTCCCCGCCCCGTGCGGTCTGCTCCCCCACCCCACCAAACTGCTCCCCGCCCCGTGCGGTCTGCTCCCCCACCCCACCAAACTGCTCCCCGCCCCGTGCGGTCTGCTCCCCCACCCCACCAAACTGCTCCCCGCCCCGTGCAGTCTGCTCCCCCACCCCACCAAACTCCTCTCCGCCCCGTGCAGTCTGCTCCCCCCCCCCACCAAACTCCTCCCCGCCCCGTGCAGTCTGCTCCCCCACCCCACCAAACTCCTCTCCGCCCCGTGCAGTCTGCTCCCCCCCACCACCAAACTCCTCCCTGCCCCGTGCAGTCTGATCCCCCCCCACCAAATTCCTCCCCGCCCCGTGCAGTCTGATCCCCCCCCACCAAACTCCTCTCCGCCCCGTGCAGTCTGCTCCCCCCCCACCACCAAACTCCTCCCCGCCCCGTGCAGTCTGCTCCCCCCCCACCAAACTCCTCCCCGCCCCGTGCAGTCTGATCCCCCCCCACCAAACTCCTCTCTGCCCCGTGCAGTCTGCTCCCCCACCCCACCAAACTCCTCCCCGCCCCATGCAGTCTGCTCCCCCCCACCACCAAACTCCTCCCCCCCAGTGCAGTCTGATCCCCCCAAACTCCTCCCCCCCAGTGCAGTCTGATCCCCCCAAACTCCTCCCAGCCCCGTGCAGTCTGATTCCCCCCAAACTCCTCCCCGCCCCGTGCAGTCTGATCCCCCCCAAACTCCTCCCCCCCGTGCAGTCTGATCCCCCCCACCACCAAACTCCTCCCCGCCCCATGCAGTCTGATCCCCCCCAAACTCCTCCCCCCGTGCAGTCTGATCCCTCCCACCAAACTCCTCCCCCCCGTGCAGTCTGATCACCCCCCACCACCAAACTCCTCCCCGCCCCGTGCAGTCTGGTCCCCCCCAAACTCCTCCCCCCCGTGCAGTCTGCTCCCCCCCCACCAAACTCCTCCCCGCCCTGTGCAGTCTGCTCCCCCACCCCACCAAACTCCTCCCCGCCCCGTGCAGTCTGCTCCCCCCCACCACCAAACTCCTCCCCGCCCCGTGCAGTCTGCTCCCCCACCCCACCAAACTCCTCCCCGCCCCGTGCAGTCTGCTCCCCCACCCCACCAAACTCCTCTCCGCCCCGTGCAGTCTGCTCCCCCACCCCACCAAACTCCTCCCCGCCCCATGCAGTCTGCTCCCCCACCCCACCAAACTGCTCCCCGCCCCGTGCAGTCTGCTCCCCCACCACCACCAAACTCCTCCCCGCCCCGTGCAGTCTGCTCCCCCCCACCACCAAACTCCTCCCCTCCCGTGCAGTCTGCTCCCCCCCAAAACTCCTCCCCCCCACCAAACTCCTCTCCGCCCCGTGCAGTCTGATCCCCCCCCACCAAACTTCTCCCCGCCTCGTGCAGTCTGATCCCCCCCACCACCAAACTCCTCCCCGCCCCGTGCAGTCTGATCCCCCCCACCACCAAACTCCTCCCCGCCCCGTGCAGTCTGATCCCCCCCACCAAACTCCTCCCCGCCCCGTGCAGTCTGATCCCCCCCCACCACCAAACTCCTCCCCGCCCCGTGCAGTCTGATCCCCCCCCACCACCAAACTCCTCCCCGCCCCGTGCAGTCTGCTCCCCCCCACCACCAAACTCCCCCCCCCCCACCAAACTCCTCTCCGCCCCATGCAGTCTGCTCTCCCCTGTAGCCAGACATAAAGCCCCATTTTAACATCCATCTTTGTCTGCTTAAAACCATGCAGGGCACATAAGAGCTGGAAAACAACATATTCTTTGAAAACCTTAGAGCAGGAGGTTTAGATATGCTGGCTCAGTGACCGTGACCAACTGTAAGCAGAGATAGGAGGGTGGTCGAACTAATTGTTGACCAAGAGGCTGTACATCGTGCCCTTGACTGAAACCCATATTGATACGAACACATACCCGTCCACGGGGGAAGGAATCTCCTGCCCAACAAGAACATCCGGCAGTCCTAATTTAGTTATCTTCCTCTCTTACAAGTGTAAATTAACTTGTAACCTGCTTGTAAGAACTGGCACCACAAAATAGACCAGTAAAATTTAGCCTCTGAAGATAAGAAAGAATACGGGCCCCCAGAGGTATAAAAATGAGTCCAGCAGCACATTTGCTGTGTGTGTCAATCTACCATCTATCTGCTGGTCGGGTTTGGTGTTTGACCTCCCGAAGTTCCAGAAAAGACGCCCACCTCGTATTCGTCTTTCCGAGGAATTGAGAGACCGGCCCTGGCCTGACACGCTAGAGTCGAGAGGCACAGAAGGGGGTAAAAATTGTACCTAGATGTAGTCCTTTGTTTAAGTATATATACATAGTGTTAAAGCTCTTTAAAGATTAAGCTGTCACTTAGTACCATTATTTTCTATTTTCTATCTTTACCTTTTTCCTGTAACCATTTTAAGATCTATATTTTGCTAGTAATTAAGAAATAGAGCAATAGCCATTGTAACCATATGATTTATAAGTTCCTTTAATAAACCTGTAACTGTTTAAGTTTTTAACCTGACTCCTTCAGTTGCTGTGATAGAACCAAGCACAATTTAAAAGAACTTCAGCCAGTCATAAAGGGACAGACATAGGGAGAGCTTGGGCGTTTGGATCTGTGTCACTCGCAGGTGACAAGATCCGTTGAGAAACCTTTCCAGCCTTTCCCAGGCTGCCCGCTGCGAAAGAACTTTTGTGTTCTAGCAGTTAAAATCTAAAGTGTAATAAGTTCTTCCTACACACTGGGGCGTCTGTTAGCCTGTTTGGCTACCCTCTGCGACGGGACCTTGGTCCTAGCAGTAAAGTCACGGACGTTAAACACTCAAGGCTCCTTTCAGCCTTCTGGGCTGCCCGCTGCGACGAGACTTCGTGTCTTAGCAGTTAAAGACTTAAGAGACATACCCACACACACTGCCCTGACCGTCGGCTGACATCCCCCCACCACCAAACTCCTCCCCGCCCCATGCAGTCTGATCCCCCTCCCCCCCAAACTCCTCTCCGCCCCATGCAGTCTGCTCCCCCCCCCACCAAACTCCTCTCCGCCCCATGCAGTCTGCTCCCCCCCACCACCAAACTCCTCTCCGCCCCATGCAGTCTGCTCCCCCCCACCACCAAACTCCTCCCCGCCCCGTGCAGTCTGATCCCTCCCCCACCAAACTCCTCCCCGCCCCGTGCAGTCTGATCCCTCCCCCACCAAACTTCTCCCCCCCGTGCAGTCTGAACCCCCCCACCAAACTCCTCTCCGCCCCGTGCAGTCTGATCCCTCCCCCACCAAACTCCTCCCCGCCCCGTGCAGTCTGATCCCTCCCCCACCAAACTTCTCCCCCCCGTGCAGTCTGAACCCCCCCACCAAACTCCTCTCCGCCCCGTGCAGTCTGAACCCCCCCACCAAACTGCTCTCCGCCCCGTGCAGTCTGCTCCCCCCCACCAAACTCCTCCCCGCCCCATGCAGTCTGCTCCCCCTTCCCCCCACCAAACTCCTCCCCCCCGTGCAGTCTGAACCCCCCCACCAAACTGCTCTCCGCCCCGTGCAGTCTGCTCCCCCCCCACCAAACTCCTCCCGGCCCCGTGCAGTCTGCTCCCCGACCACCAAACTCCTCCCCGCCCCGTGCAGTCTGCTCTCCCTCCCCCCCACCAAACTCCTCTCCGCCCCGTGCAGTCTGCTCCCCGACCACCAAACTCCTCCCCGCCCCGTGCAGTCTGCTCCCCTCCCCCCGCAAACTCCTCCCCGCCCCGTGCAGTCTGCTCCCCCTTCCCCCCACCAAACTCCTCTCCGCCCCGTGCACTCTGCTCCCCGATCACCAAACTCGTCTCTGCCCCGTGCAGTCTGATCCCCCCACCACCAAACTCCCATGGTGCTGTCCAGCTGCAGGGGCTGATGGGATACAGGCCCAGAGGCACTACAAGTCCCACGGTGCCGTGCGGCTGCAGGGGCTGACGGGATACAGGCCCAGCGGCACTACAACTCCCACGGTGCCTTGCGGCTGCAGGGGCTGACGGGATACAGGCCCAGCGGCACTACAACTCCCACGGTGCCATGCGGCTGCAGGGGCTGACGGGATACAGGCCCAGCGGCACTACAACTCCCACGGTGCCGTGCGGCTGCAGGGGCTGACGGGATACAGGCCCAGCGGCACTACAACTCCCACGGTGCCGTGCGGCTGCAGGGGCTGACGGGATACAGGCCCAGCGGCACTACAAGTCCCACGGTGCCATGCGGCTGCAGGGGCTGACGGGATACAGGCCCAGCGGCACTACAAGTCCCACGCTGCCGTGCGGCTGCAGGGGCTGACGGGATACAGGCCCAGCTGCACTACAACTCCCACGGTGCCGTGCGGCTGCAGGGGCTGACGGGATACAGGCCCAGCGGCACTACAAGTCCCACGCTGCCGTGCGGCTGCAGGGGCTGATGGGATACAGGCCCAGCGGCACTACAACTCCCACGGTGCCGTGCGGCTGCAGGGGCTGACGGAATACAGGCCCAGAGGCAGTACAACTCCCATGGTGCCGTGCGGCTGCAGGGGCTGACGGGATACAGGCCCAGCGACACTACAAGTCCCACGGTGCCGTGCGGCTGCAGGGGCTGACGGGATACAGGCCCAGCGGCACTACAAGTCCCACGCTGCCGTGCGGCTGCAGGGGCTGATGGGATACAGGCCCAGCGGCACTACAAGTCCCACGCTGCCGTGCGGCTGCAGGGGATACAGGCCCAGCGGCACTACAACTCCCACGGTGCCGTGCGGCTGCAGGGGCTGACGGGATACAGGCCCAGCGGCACTACAACTCCCACGGTGCCATGCGGCTGCAGGGGCTGACGGGATACAGGCCCAGCGGCACTACAACTCCCACGGTGCCATGCGGCTGCAGGGGCTGACGGGATACAGGCCCAGCGGCACTACAACTCCCACGGTGCCATGCGGCTGCAGGGGCTGATGGGATACAGGCCCAGAGGCAGTACAACTCCCATGGTGCCGTGCGGCTGCAGGGGCTGACGGGATACAGGCCCAGCGGCACTACAACTCCCACGGTGCCGTGCGGCTGCAGGGGCTGACGGGATACAGGCCCAGCGGCACTACAAGTCCCACGGTGCCATGCGGCTGCAGGGGCTGACGGGATACAGGCCCAGCGGCACTACAAGTCCCACGCTGCCGTGCGGCTGCAGGGGCTGACGGGATACAGGCCCAGCGGCACAACAACTCCCACAGTGCCGTGCGGCTGCAGGGGCTGACGGGATACAGGCCCAGCGGCACTACAAGTCCCACGCTGCCGTGCGGCTGCAGGGGCTGATGGGATACAGGCCCAGCGGCACTACAACTCCCACGGTGCCGTGCGGCTGCAGGGGCTGACGGAATACAGGCCCAGAGGCAGTACAACTCCCACGGTGCCATGCGGCTGCAGGGGCTGACGGGATACAGGCCCAGCGGCACTACAAGTCCCACGCTGCCGTGCGGCTGCAGGGGCTGATGGGATACAGGCCCAGCGGCACTACAAGTCCCACGCTGCCGTGCGGCTGCAGGGGCTGACGGGATACAGGCCCAGCGGCACTACAACTCCCACTGTGCCATGCGGCTGCAGGGGCTGACGGGATACAGGCCCAGCGGCACTACAACTCCCACGGTGCCGTGCGGCTGCAGGGGCTGACGGGATACAGGCCCTGTGGCACTACAACTCCCATGGTGCCGTGGGGGTCGCAGTGGCTGACGGGATACAAGCCCAGTGGCACTACAACTCCCACGGTGCCGTTTCTACTCTGGCCATGGCCCCGCATTGATTACTCTGCAAGCGCCCCAGAAAAAACCCAGGGTCAGCTCTCACTCACTAAGATCTGTGGCTGCGGGAATTCTATCCTTTAGCCCTTTCCCTCCTCTCACCTCTGTATCGGGCTCACTACACGAACACTGAGTCAGCCAGTCATGACACACCACCTCTCTACCTTGCGCGACTGGCGTACCTGCATAATTCCCGTCGGCTGCTGAGCCCTTAACCCGTGGAGATGCTCACCTGCAACGTCTGCAAGTGTCCTGTACAAGGAGACGGCAGAAGAAGAGCAAGGAGAAAGACACAGACAGAAACAGACAGACAGAACGTATTGGCCAATACGAGAGAGCAACAAGAGAGAAACACAGGAGAGGCAGCAGGAAACCTTACCGCCTCGCGTCTTCCTCCACGATCCCTGCGTCTGCCGAGGAGGACACCGGGTGCCAGGGAAACGAGCACCCCTGACAAACGGGAGCCCTGTTTCTCCCACAACCAAGGCGGCACCTCGGGAACCGCCGCTCGGACTCGCCGTCTAAGCAAACGTGACTTCCCTTCCTAGAACCGAGCGGGCCGTAAGCCGAGAGATTTCCAAACCCGACACTTATCTCCGTGACGGCGACGGCTGCTCCGCTCCCAGCCTGGCGGCTCTCGCCTCGCTTCGAGCGAGCGCCTCCGCTCGCTGTTCTCGTTTCCGTTCCATCCGCACACGGGAGGACTCCGGGACGGTTGACTTCTTCTCGCTTGCTACCGAACCCAGCAAAGGCGGGGGAGAGGGGGAAAACAAAACAAACGAACAACTTAGCGTTTCAGGCCGCAAGGACGCGGCACCGCTTCTCCTCCTCTTTAACACACCGCAGCCTCCCACCATCGGCCACCCCCTCCCGCTGCCACTGCAGGAACACGGAGACAAAGGAGGCCTTGAATCTCTATCAACACTCCGTTGAAACGACTACTGTCCCTTCACCAGCCCCTAGGCCACCAGGCTCCGTGCCCCAGCAGGAAGCTGTCTGCCTCAGAAGAAACCGACTGCCAGGACGGTCGAAGATTTCAAAGCACGCATCTCTTACTCACACAGAGCCACGGGAAGGACGTACGCTGAGGACCCTTCACGTGTCCCGAGAATCACGTCCAGGCAGCTCTAGTGCATCTCGGACCGTTTCTTCTCTGACCATGGCCCCGCATTCAGTTCTCTGCAAGCGCGCCAGAAAAAGACCAGCGTCAGCTCTCACTCGCTAAGGTCTTTGGCTGCGGGAATTCTATCCTTTAGCCCTTTCCCCCCTCTCCCCTCTGTATCGGGCCCACTACAAGAACACTGAGTCAGTCAGCCACGACACAGCACCGCTCTACCTTGCGCGACTGGCGTACCTGCATAATTCCCGTTGGCTGCCGAGCCCTTGGCCCGTGGAAATGCTCACCTGGAATGCCTGCAAGTGTCCTGTAGAAGGACACGGCAGAAGCAGAGCAAGGACAAAGACACAGACAGACAGAACGTATTGGCCAATACGAGAGACAACAAGAGAGAAACACAGGAGAGGCAGCAGGAAACCTTACCGCCTTGCGTCTTCCTCCACGCTCCATGCGTCTGCCGAGGAGGACACCGGGTGCCAGAGAAACGAGCGCCCCTGACAAACGGGAGCCCTGTTTCTCCCACAACTAAGGCGGCACCTCGGGAACCTCCGCTCGGACTCGCCATCTAAGCAAACGTGACTTCCCTTCCTAGAACCGAGCGGGCCGTAAGCCGAGAGATTTCCAAACCCAGCACTTATCTCTGTGACGGTGTCGGCTGCTTCGCTCCCAGCCGGATGGCTCTCGCCTCGCTTCGAGCGAGCGCCTCAGCTCACTGTTCTCCTTTAAGTTCCATCCGCACACCGGAGGACTCCAGGACAGGGCAGAAGCTGAGCAAGGACAAAGACAGAGACAGAAAGTATTGGCCAATATGAGAGAGCAACAAGAGGAATAATGGCTTCTCGTTAGCTATCATCCAGTCATTAGGTATGGAAGCTGATTTAAAGAGTAGGTTACAATCCAAAGTTAATAGTTCTACAATTTCAAATTTGAGTTCTTTCAGAACTCTTGGGTTAATGTCATCCTTGTCCCTGTGACTTGCTACTGTTAAGTTTATCAATGTGTTCCAAAACCTCCTCTAATGAAAGGACACCTCAGTCTGGGACAAATCCTCAGATTTGTCACCTAAAGAGAATGGCTCAGGTTTGGGAATCTCCCCAATATCCTCAGATTTAAAGACTGATGGCAATAATTCATTTAACTTCTCCAGAATGATTTTTTTTTAAATCTTTCAGTGCTCCTTTAACAACTCAATTGTTCAAGGGCCTCACTGGTTGTTTAGCCAGCTTCTTGCTTCTGTTGTACTTAAACATTTTGCTAATTATTTTTGAGTTTTTGGCTAACTGTTCTTCAAACTTCTTTTTGGCTTTTCTTATTATATTTTTACACTTAATCTGGCAAAGTGTATGCTCTTTTCTATTTTCCTCACTAGGATTTGACTTCCATTTTTTAAAATATTTCTTTTGATCTCCCACTGCTTATTTTATTTAGTTAAGCCAAGCCAGGGTGGCACATTTTTAGTTTGCTTACTGTGTTTTTTAATTTGGGGTATACATTGAAGTTGGGCCTCTATTATGGTGTCTTTGAAAAGTTTCCATACAGCTTGCAGAGATTTTACTTTTGTCGCTGTTCCTTTTAAAGTCTGTTTAACTAACCTCCTCATTTGTGCAATTCCTCTTCCTGAACTTAAATGCCACAGTGTTGGGCTGCTGAGGTGTTTTTCCCACCACAGGGATGTGAAATTTTATTACATTATGGTCACTATTTCCAAGCAGTCCAGTTAGATTTACCTCTTGGACCAGATCCTGCACTCCACTTAGTACTAAATGAAGAACTGCCTCTCCCTTTGTGGGTTCCAGAACCAACTGCTCCAAGAAGCAGTCATTTAAGGTATCAAGACATTTTATCTCTGCATCTCATACTGAGTCAACACGAGGATAGTTGAATTCCCTAATATTATTGAGTTTTTTACTTTGATAGCCTCTCTAATCTCCCTTAGCATTTCATAGTCACTATCTCTGTCCTGATCAGGTGGTTGTTAATATATCCCTAAGGCTATCACCATCAGGCACTCCCTTTCTCTGCCACTGCAGGAATACAACTAGAAAGGAGCCCGTTGAACCTACATCCAAAACAGTCACTATGTAGAGCCGAATACGGCCCCTTCTCCAGCCTCAATACCACAGGGCTCTATGCCCAAGCAGGAAGCTAGAAGTCTGTGAAGAAGCCTACTGCCAGTACAGAAGAGGAATTCAAAGCACTCCTTGCTTACTCACACACAGCGATGTGAAGGCCAAAGGTGAGGATCATTCAGAACCATGCCCAACCTGCTCAAGTCCATCTCTGCCAATTTCCTCGCTGGCCGTGGCCCCTGAATAGATTCCTCTGCAAGCGCACCAGAAACAGCCCAGCATGAGCTGTCGCTACACTAAGCTCTATTGCTAGGCAAATATCCCTTGATCCCTGCCCCCCTCTACTATCTATATGGGTCCCACTTCATGAACACTCAGGGCAGGGTAGAGGAGTGTTTGAGGCACAGCACCACTCCCACATCCTCTATCTTGCGCCTTTTATGTGCCACCATAATTCCTGTTGGCTCCCGACACTTAACCTGTGGGGATGCACACCTAGAATGCCTGCGAGGGTTCTGTAGAAGGAGACAACAGAAACAGAGAAGGACAAAGACACAGACAGAGACAGAAAGACAGAACTTGCTGGCCAACACAACAGAATGAGGAGAGAGAAACACGTGGGAGGAAGGCAAACAACTCACCACTGAGCATCATCATCCTCAATCCAGGTCTCTGCTAAGGTGGACACACTGTTCCCCAAAGAAATGAGCAGCACCTACAAATGGAAACCCCGTTTCTCTCATAACCAAAGTTGCTAGTCGGGAACCTCAGCTAGGGCTGGCTTCCTAAGCAAACAGCACGTCACTACCTGCATCCAGGTGGGCCATAAGCTCAGATTTCTCTAAATTAAACACTTATCTCAGTGACAGTGGTGGTAGCTCTGCTTTCAACTGGACAGTTCTTGCCTCCCATTCATCATTCTCCCAACCTTACTGCTCTCATTCATGCTGTCTTTCCTTCGCGTGATGGGAAGAGACTCGAATGGTTGACTTCTTATGCCTTGATATTGAAGTCAGCACAAGGGGGAAAGAACAAACAAGTTAGCAGCTCAGTCAGCAATGGTGCATAACCTCTTCTTCTCGCATATAAGATATCACAGACTCCTACCACCAGCCATGCCCTTTCATGGCCACTGCAGGAATACAGCTAGAGTAGAAAGGTATCCAAATTAGTAACGCTAGAGTAGACTACATTCAGCTGTCCCAAAACAGTGACTCTACAGAGTAGACTACTGTCCCTTTCCCAGCCTCAATGCCACAGGGCCCCATGCCATAAAAGAAGCTCATGGCCTGTGAAGAAATCTACTGCCAGATGTGCCCTACTTTTTTGTGGTTCCTGAGACCACCTCTGTGGGGAATGCATGCCAAGCAAACTCCCCCCCGGTCTGTGGAGGGAGACAGCAGGACAGGAAAGGGGAGAGTCTTAGCTGGGCTGAACAATGGAGACGTTCAATAAGCAATTTAGGTTCCCCACATAAATATGTCTATCTTGAATTTATGGTATTGGCGGCTATATTGTTGCGTGGAGGGATCTAAGTACACAAGGGCACTGAGGGATTGGGGTGATTTAGAGGCCCCATGATGAAGGGCAGGGTGGAGGAGTGTTTGAGGACCCCACATTGGCAGGGAAGGTGAACTTGGCAAGGGGGAACAAGAATTGGGGAGTGTTGGGGGTTAAGGGATCCCATGAAGGGAGGGATCCACTAGAGGCAGATTAGGGAAGGATATGGCAGGCTGGAGGATGTCAGGGAGGAAGAAGAGGACTGAGGGAGGAAGTTCAGGGTGCTAGGAACAGAATGAATAAGGGAGGCTGACAGGTCCCATGGCTGGTAGGATAGGAGAGTGGGAGGAGGGACTGTGGGTTGGGAAAGAAGCAAATTAGACCAAGCGGGTCCTACGAACAGGGGAAACGTAGGGACAGAGCTAGGGTGCAGGTTAAGGTGAGCTGGGGGATGTCGTAGGGAGGAAAAGGGCTGATGGGGGCATGGACTGGGGGTGCAGGTGGGGCTGGGTGTTGTGGAGAGGAAGGGAAACTGAGGGGCCCCTGGGATAAGAGTATGGACTGGAGGGAAGGACACTGATGTGGGTGCAGGCGGGACTGGGGGTTATTAGAAATGGACTGGAGAAGAGGGGGGGATTGGGATGCAGGCTGGGCTGGGGTTGGCTAAGGAAGGGAGGGGTCGGATGGAGCCAGCCTGTGATGCAGTTTGTGGGCAGGGCTGGGCTGTCATGCTGGGTGGGGTGGGGGCTGCAACACACTAGTGACGCTCGGACCCGAGGAACCAGCATTGTCAAAACTACAACTCCCGGCATGCATCGCTCATGCAGGGAGTGACTCACGCACAATGAGACCAAGCCCCTAGCGTTCCAGGCTTGGCATCCAGACTGCTGATGTCACGTCCTCTTCCGCCACCCCCTTGTCATAGCCTGGAATGGCAAAAACCTCCCCCCGCAGACGGTTACTGGAGAGGGCCCCCAAACTGCCCCCCCGAGGATGTTCAGCCCCCTCACCGCCGCGACGTGGGGCCGTGCTGTGCGGAGCTCCCCGGGCGCCTAAGGGCTGAGACCCAGGCGGGGCAGGGCGCGCAGAACCGGAGCCTTCACGCTAGGGGGCAGGCTCGGCGCTGGCAGCATCAGGCTCTGATCCTGGCTGCGCCTTGCGCTTCTTCGACCTTCCTCCCATGGCGGCACCGCCCACCCAGCGCCGCGTGCGCGGCCACACCCTGCCGCGCGGAGCCCCACGACGCCCATGGTGCCATGCGGCTGCAGGGGCTGACGGGATACAGGCCCAGCGGCACTACAACTCCCACGGTGCCGTGCGGCTGCAGGAGCTCACGGGATACAGGCCCAGCGGCACTACAACTCCCATGGTGCCGTGCGGCTGCAGGGGCTGACGGGATACAGGCCCAGCGACACTACAACTCCCACGGTGCCGTGCGGCTGCAGGAGCTGACGGGATACAGGCCCAGCGGCACTACAACTCCCACGGTGCCGTGCGGCTACAGGTGCTGACGGGATACAGGCCCAGCGGCACTTCAACTCCCACGGTGCCGTGCGGCTGCAGGGGCTGACGGGATACAGGCCCAGCGGCACTACAACTCCCACGGTGCCGTGCGGCTGCAGGGGATGACGGGATACAGGCCCAGCGGCACTACAACTCCCATGGTGCCGTGCGGCTGCAGGGGCTGACGGGATACAGGCCCAGCGGCACTACAACTCCCATGGTGCCGTGCGGCTGCAGGGGCTGACGGGATACAGGCCCAGCGGCACTACAACTCCCATGGTGCCATTTGGACTCTGCATGAAGGCAGTGCACTATCTGGTCCTTCCTCCCACCATCAGCCCTGCAAAACTGACTCTCAGCCCCTGCTAGCCATGCCCTGGCTCCTCTGACCTCTTCCTATGCCTGACAAATTCAACCCACAGCCCCCTGGTAGCCCAGCAATGGCCCCTCTGACTTCTTTCTGTGCCTGGCAATCTTGACCCTCAGCCCTCTGCTAGCCTAGTCCTGGCCCCAGCGTGAGCAGCGGCCCTGCTCCACCACCGGAGATTGCTATGGACTGGGAGACTCCCCATGATAACATTTGGGGGTTGTATAACCAAAGCCAAAAACGGATTTTAGACAGACTGCTTGGCTTGGAGCTTTGCCAGCAAAAAGTGCCAGTCTAGATGGGGATCTTTCGGAAAATAAAACCTTTTTCGAAAGATCCCTTATTCCTTCTTTTAAGAGGAATAAGGGATCTTTCGGAAAAGGCTTTATTTTCCGAAAGATCCGCGTCTAGACTGGTGCTTTTTTCCGGCAAAGCTCCAAGCCGGAAAAAAGCGGCAGCCATGTTTATGCAAATGAAGCAGGGGGGATTTCAATCCCTGCTTCATTTGCAATTGCGATGTGTCTAATTTGCATCCCTTTTACAGAAAAGGGATGCAGTCTAGACACAGCCCCTGTGTATTGGTGAGTGATTAATCCTCTGACAGTAATCTCATGGGAGTGACATTACACCATATTCTTTATGGAAAATAACTTCCACAAAGTTTACTGAGTACAATTTTCCTAGTTGCATGACTAGGTCATAAGTCAGGAATATTGACTAATGTATCTTATTTCAGCTATGCTGTTTTGGGTGATGGCCACTGCTAACCTTTCAGGTGCAACAATGGAAAAGCCAGACGGGGCTGATAGCCCATCAGCAAGGATAATGAATCGTGAAAAGGTTTGGACTTCTGTAGACACTCCATACTGCCACTGACTCATGGATAATGCTACAATCAGGTGATCTAGTCACCTGACACTAACCTCCATCTTAGACTGCTGAACTCTTCCACTGGAAGGTGGGGGGAATTGAACAAGTGATTACTGCCTTCTGGAAATCCTAGGGAAGGGTGGGGAGCAAAACAATCAGGGTCTTCACTTTGCTTCTCCCCCAGCTCCCCACGCAAAGAGATACTTGAAATCACCTGGAGAGACAAAAGAGACAAACTGAGGGAGTAGTGGGAAAGGCTGCTGGACACAAACTAAAAAGATACCCTGAGCCTGTGAAGGAATCTATTTAAAACAGCATCTAGGGTGGGGAATTATTTCTTGTAACCAATTTGTGTAGTGAATCCAGCTTAGTTTGCATGCTTTGTATTATTTTGGTTGTAACCTGCTGTGTTCTGTTTGCTTTTTCTTTAACCACTTAAATACACCTTTGGAGCTAACAAACTTATTTCTGGTGTGCGATATAACCCCATTTATATAATTTCTAACTGGAAAGAGGGGGCAGGAAGTTGGCATACTTTCCTCCACACACAGAGGCAAATTTCATATAATGTTAGGTTTGCACACCCAAGGCAGGTGAACACCTGGGGCTGGGGCAAGTCCCTTAAGATGAGTCTTCCTAGAGCTGATCTCAGTGTCTATACAAGGGGTGGGCAATAATTTTTGATGGGGGGGGGGCAACTCCAAGGTTTTGGAAAGAGGTCGAGAGCTGCACTCTTCCATGATATTAATGGAGGAAATGCAGAGTCTGTGAAGGAGGTTGGGTGCAAAAGAGAGACTGGGGTGCAGGAGGGAGACTGGAGTCTGGGAGGGAGTTTGAGTGAAGGAGGCAGTTGTGACTAGGGCAAGGGACTGGAGTGCAGGGGTTTGGGATGTAACCTAAGGTAGGAGGGTATTGTGATTGAGAGGGGGTATGGGTGTCAGAGAGGGACAGAGGGTTTGGGTATGTTGAGGGGGGGTGGGAAAGGGCTGGGGTGCCAGAAGTAGGCTGTGGCCAAGAGACTTACCTGCCAGCTGCCAAACTTAGCCTGTAGCGCTAAGGCTTGCAGAGTTTAAAACCTTTCCCAGACAGACTGCTTGCTTACCTGGCCATGTGCTTCATTGAATAACTAGAGAAAGGGCGTGGTTCTTTTTGGCTGTCTGTTATTCCAACAAGCAGCTTCCATTGGCTGGTTTCTGGCCAGAAACTGACCAGTGGGATTGTGTTGGGTGCAAAGCAGCTCCTGAAACTTCCCCCTCCCCTCCAGTTTTAAAACAGAAATGGAGCCCTGCAGACATGTGTCTGCACAGCACACAGGGCTGCGGGGCAAGTAGGGGAGCCTGCCTGGGGCTCCCTGCTGCCTCCGTAGGCCAGATCTGGTGGTTTCGTAAGCCGCATCCAGCCCGTGGGCCGTATTTAGGGTTACCAGATGGTTTAACCAAAAATACCGAACGCCCCTCTTCCCCCCCAAAAAAAACACCAGGGAAAAAATTGTTGAGGGGAAAAAAAAAGGGGGGAGAGAGGGAACCAAAGTTGTTGAGGAAAAAAAACCAAGGACCCCGAGAGTTACTAAGCAAAAAACAAAACAAAACAAAATATATATATATATAATATGTATATTTTTTAAAATAGCATGGCCCCTTTAACAAATGCTTTTGAGGCTTTTTAGCCCTAACAGGCTGCTGGTGGCCACTGGCCGCCCTCCACCGTCTCGTCTTCCTGCTCCAGCCCAGACAGCTCCCCTGCGGAACCAGGTAAGCACCCGGTATTTTCGCCTTCTGGCCAAGAAAAAAATCAGAAAATACCAGACATTTTAGGTGTCCGGTATTTTCTGAATTTTTTTACCAGACAGGCGGCAAAAATACTGGATTGTCCGAACCTTAGCTGTACTTTGCCCAGACCTGGTCTATACATTTCTGCAGTTGGGTGTGGCCATGCCAGGGTGCTTGGCTGCTCCTTGAGAGTTTCTGTCCAGAGGCTCTTGGAGATAGTTTATTGCTCATCCGCCCTGGCAGTCACTTCTCCCCAGTTGGTCCCAATAGGCTTTCTCCACTGCATTTTCTATCAGGTTCTTACTGGTCATTATCTCCACCGTACCTCGGTGCAGCCATCTGTTCAAACAGCTTTTCAGTCCTAAAACAGTCTTGGCACCATCCCTCAGTTGTGCAATCCTTTTAAAAATGTATCCCCCTAACACACTGGTGTCTGAAACCCGACCACTTCATGGGAGGGTGTGGAAGTGACAGCCAATTCAGCTCCAGCCATGGCATCCAGGTGGGCTAGAGGGGATACAGCCATATTGTTCCCATCCTGCCTATCAGCTGCTTCTAGGGAGAGAGTTCCCTTTAAGCCTCTTAGTCAATGCAGAGTTTGGCCTTCACCAGCCAGATGAAGGGCTATATGGGGGAGGGGTATGTCATACAGCGTATCACCAACATCAAGAGGAGCCGACACACAAAAAAGCCCAGGCATGGGTAGAAGTGTGCAGGGATAGATTGGCATTGGGGCAGCTTTAAGACATATGGTACTTAGAACGGCTCTACTGGATCAGACTAACGATTGATCCAGTCTTGTATCCTGTCTTGCAGCAGTGACTAGTGCTAGATACTTCAGAGGGAATTAACAATACAGGCAGTCAATGATGCATCCCACAATCAAATCCCAGATTCTGGCAATCAAAGGGTTAGGGCCGTGGTCACCAACAGGTCAATCACGAGGCCTCGACCAGTCGATCATGAAGCACGCAGACCGCCCCCCCATTTTCCTCCCACCCCCGAGGAGCCCCACTACCTACCGCCAGCGAAAATGGAGGTAGTGCCAGCTCCCCGCAGGTGGACGGAAGTCCCGCAGCTTAGCGCCACTTCCGGGGGTTCCGGAAGTTCACTGGCTGCTCTGCCGGGCACACTGTGGGAGGGGGCGTCGGCCCCGGAGGAGGAGCACAGCGACTTCCCTGCACCGGCGCAGGAGGGAGGAGTCGGCCCTGGGGCAGGCGCGCGCGGGGGTTTCGGCCCCGGGGCAGGCGTGTGCGGGGGTTTCCCTGTGCTGCAAGGGGGTTCCCTGCGCCCCAGGGCAGGCACGCGAGGGTTTCCCTGCGCCGCAGGGGGGGGAAGGGGAGTCGGGCCCGGAGGAGGCACGTGCTGGCTTCCCTCAGGGGGAGGAATCCTGGGAGGAGGCAGATGCAGGGGACTCTCTGTCTCCACTGGCACCCTGTCCCCACTCCCCTCTCCCCAGCCACAGAACTCTGTCCCCACTCTCCTGCCATAGAACTCTGTCCCCATTCCCATCCCCACTCCCCGAACTCTGTCCCCACTCCTCTGTCCTGAGCCACAGAACTCTGTCCCACTGGAACTCTGTCCCCTGCTGCAGAACCGTCCTCTGTCCTCCCAGCGCCCTGTTCCCTCTCCCCTACCCCCAGCTGCAGAACTCTGTCCCCACTGGCACCCTGTCCCCTGCCAAAGCACCCACTACCACCCTTCCCAGTACTATGTCCCCTGCTCCCACCAACACAGTTGGGGCCACATTAGTGAAGCTTGGGGGGGGGGGGGGAGTGTTGGAGGAGGTTTTCTTTGCATCTCACTTGTGTGGCCCCAACTGACTTTTCTCGGGTCAGTGACCCCTGACTCAAAACAGGTTCCCTGCCCTTCTCAGAAATAAAGACAACGCAGAAAGTTTTTGTGTTTGACAGTATTTTATTTAAAAATGAAGCCTGGCCAACAAACCCCCAACTGGGGCCAAGCCCCCATTTGGCCACAGCATCATAACACTCCTGCACTCCCCCTTCCACCAGACCCCAGATCTGAGCCGATCATACACTGAAACCCCCTGCCCTGAGCCCCTCATTTACCCCAAACCAAATTCCTGAACCCTCACATCCACAAGCCTGTAGCTTGCTTAGTACCCCAACCCTCCATCTGACCCCAACACCGCCCGGCCTAGAGCCCCCTCCCCGAGCCAGCGTCCCCTTCTCCACCTCCTCCTGCGTCCAGATTTCCTCCCAGAGCATGCACCTCTCACCCCTTCCCACACTCAAATCCTACACATTCTGTCTCAACCCAGCAAGTGTACGGCTAGACTGCAGGGCTACGTCTACACTGGCATGATTTTCCAGAAATGCTTTTAACGGAAGAGTTTTCCGTTAAAAGCATTTTCGGAAAAGCGCGTCTAGATTGGCAGGACGCTTTTCCGGAAAAGCACTTTTTGCGGAAAAGTGTCCGTGGCCAATCTAGACGTGGTTTTGCGCAAAAAAGCCCCAATCGCCATTTTAGCCATCGGGGCTTTTTTGCGCAAAACAGTACTGTGCTTTCTACACTGGCCCTCTTGCGCAAATGATTTGTGCAAGAGGGCGTTTGCCCGAACGAGAGCAGCACAGTATTTCCGCAAGGACACTGACGATCTTACATGAGATCGTCAGTGTTCTTGCGGAAATTCAAGCAGCCAGTGTAGACAGCTGGCAAGTTTTTCCACAAAAGCAGATGATTTTGCGGAAAAACTTGCCAGTCTAGACACAGCCCAGGAGTTTTTCAGGATTCTGGAAATATCCCAGAAAAACTCTTCTGAATCCAGGGATGCATTTGTTCTTCTGCTTTTTTTAGTGGAAGAGCAAACATGCTCTTTTGGTCACCCCTATATTCCTCTTTCCACGAGGAATAAGGGAGCTTCCAAAAGAAGGGTTTTTTCTGACATTTGGTCCAGTCTAGAGAGGCCAAATGTTGGAAAAACCTCTTCCTACAGAAGAATTGAAAAAAAAAAGCAGCAGTATAAGGGTTGGGGATAGCAAGTGATGGAGAGAAGGAGAATAGAGAGGGCAAGGCTTCAAGGAAGGGGCAAGACGGTAGATCTTGGCTTGTTCTGTCATTTAAAAAGTGATCTTGGGTGTAAAAAGGTTGGAGACCACTGCCCTACATCATCCCACTCACACATCCAAAGAGGCTCACCAGGGCCAGGAAACCAGCGTTGCAGGGGATGGAAGGGGGTAGTGACATCACAAAGGCCTGTTGCAGGATCTCAGCCTACTGGGAGATAGTGATAGGTCGGTGGTGACCTCACAGAGAGACCCTAACCTGACATCAGCCAATCAGAAGAGAGGTGCAAGGCAGGGACAAGCTCAGAGATTCTAATGGCTTTGCAGCAGCAAGGCTCCTTCTCAAGGTCTCTCGTCGAGGGCGGAGAAAGAATTAGGATTAATTATGGGAGCAGGAGGAGGAATCTCGTCAGAGTTTTCTCCTTCCCTACCCACGGAGTTGATGTTACCTGTTCAGAAGGTAAGAGCCGCAGAGAGGTTTGGAGCCTGTTCTGTCTGATCCACCTGAGCTCTAGGCATAGAAATCACTAAGTTAAGGTTGAGCAGGATCCTGTGGGTGGAATTGCTCTAGCGCTCATTAACCCGTTACCCCTTTACATGTCTATCTGAGAGTACTGTATTCTTATCAGTCAGTGTGTCCCGAGGGGCAGGGGCGGACTAGGGGCAGAACGCCATCCTTGCAGGAGACGGTTGGGGTGGGGGGGCGATGACATCTCAAAGGCCTGTTGTAGAATCTCAGTCTATTGGGGAAAGGCGATGGGGAGGCGGTGACCTCGTAGAGAGATCCTGACATCAGACACACAGGACAGAGATGCAAGGTGGGGGCAACCTCAGAGACCCCGCCTTATGGCTTTGTGGGAGGCTCTCCCAAAGAGGCAGGGCTGGAATTGCTCGGAGACTGATCCCCTCAGATGGTGAGCTGGCCCATCCTTTAGGACATCTGCTGTGACCTCTCAGCCTCCCATCAAGTCTCAATGCTGATTGGGAAGACTTCTGCTCCCTGTCATTAGCCCCCTGCCCAGCCAGTTTCCCAGCTGTTACCCAGTCTGGAGCCAGCAAAGCCCTCGGGCAGGAGTGACAGCAAAGGGCTAGGACCCAGAAGCCGTGCCCAGGGGTCAGTCTGGAGTGCTGTACAAAGCCCAGGACCATCCACATATCCTGTGTGGTGCAACCTGCTGAGTGGAGACAAAGGCTCAGGGCTGCTCTCATACCCTGATCAGACACTTTACTGAATGTGGTGCAGGGAAAAGGTGGACTGATGGCTCCCATGAATGGGGGTGCAGACTGGGCTGAGGAAGGGCCCCGGGATAAGAGTAAGGACGGGGTGCAGGCTGGGGAGAGGAAGGGCCCCGGGATAAGAGTATGGACGGGGGGTGCAGGCTGGGGAGAGGAAGGGCCCCGGGATAAGAGTATGGACGGGGGGTGCAGGCTGGGGAGAGGAAGGGCCCCGGGATAAGAGTAAGGACGGGGGGTGCAGGCTGGGGAGAGGAAGGGCCCCGGGATAAGAGTAAGGACGGGGGGTGCAGGCTGGGGAGAGGAAGCAGGAGGGGAGGGGGCTGCGCGGAGCCTAGAGTGCGGGATGAGGGGGCCGTGGGCAGGAGGGGAGAGGGCTGCGCAGAGCCTGGTGTGCGGGATGAGGGGGCCGTGGGCAGCAGGGGATAGGGCTGCGCGGAGCCTGGAGTGCGGGATGAGGGGGCCGTGGGCAGGAGGGGAGAGGGCTGCGCGGAGCCTGGTGTGCGGGATGAGGGGGCCGGGGGAAGGAGGGGAGAGGGCTGCGCGAAGCCTGGAGTGCGGGATGAGGGAGCCGTGGGCAGGAGGGGAGAGGGCTGCGCAGAGCTTGGTGTGCGGGATGAGGGGGCCGTGGGCAGGAGGGGAGAGTGCTGCGCGGAGCCTGGTGTGCGGGATGAAGGGGCCGTGGGCAGGAGGGGAGAGGGCTGCGTGAAGCCTGGTGTGCGGGATGAGGGGGCCGGGGGCAAGAGGGGATAGGGCTGTGTGGAGCCTGGTGTGCAGGATGAGGGGGCCGTGGGCAGGAGGGGAGAGGGCTGCGCGGAGCCTGGAAATAACGAGCTTCTTACTTTGCCTACTGTCAAAGGGCAAGACTGGGGCCACGTGGGGTGCGGAGCAGGGACAGCAGCTGGGGGCGATGGAATTACACGTGCATTACCTGCAATGACCACCGAGCGGCACTGTGGAGGCGCTACGGAATTACACGTGCATTACCGGCAATGACCACCGAGTGGCACTGTGGAGGCGCTACGGAATTACACGTGCATTACCGGCAATGACCACCGAGTGGCACTGTGGAGGCGCTACGGAATTACACGTGCATTACCAGCAATAACCACCGAGCGGCACTGTGGAGGCGCTACGGAATTACACGTGCATTACCGGCAATGACCACCGAGTGGCACTGTGGAGGCGCTACGGAATTACACGTGCATTACCAGAAATGACCACCGAGTGGCACTGTGGAGGCGCTACGGAATTACACGTGCATTACCGGCAATGACCACCGAGTGGCACTGTGGAGGCGCTACGGAATTACACGTGCATTACCCGCAATGACCACTGCGTGGCAGACACCTAAGTGCCCCAGACACCCAAGTCTCATCCTGAGCACATAACAAGGCTGTTCCCAGAGGGAGAGACAAAAGAAGAGGCGGGGTCGGACATCAGGCTGGGGGGGTAGGGCCTGGGAGTTGAGTTAGTCTCGGCTGGGCTAGGTGGAGTGAGGATGTTTTAGACCAAGAAAGGGGGTGAAGCCCCTTCCCCACAAGAGGACTAAGGCTGTCTGCCCTCGCTCCTGTGTTAACATCTCTCCTATGCTATGCTGTGTCGCTGAGAAGAAATAAACCCTTTTATTCTAGTGGCTGGCCGAGACACACATCTGGCTGGGGATGGGGGCCCAGGGTCGGGGGCTCCCCGACTCACCATCACACCGCACCACCTGTAGCAGGAGACCAACAAACAGAGAATCACTGGGGTGCCTGAGCCCTGTGCAGGTCCCCCAGCCCACCCCTTCCCTGCCCACACATATCAGGAGCCACCCCCTACATAGCCTATCCCTGGCAGGGCTCTGTGAGGGTGGGACTGAAAAATTGCCTGGGAAAGGGGGTTTCTCCACCACCCCCAACCGCCCTTTCCCTAGGGTTCCCCATTCCAGCACTTCACACACCCCTTAGCTGGAGAGCACCACGCCTGCACGACGTGGGCCCTGACGGTCGACTTTTCCACACCAAACTGGTTCCCGACACATCGGTAGCTGTCCGGCGTGGTGACCTTCCACACGGCAATGGCGACCCGCTTCTCCAGAGGGGAATGTGGGTCGCATGCGTGTCCCGTCGTGTGAGGGCAGGGGAGAGCCAGGAACACAGCTCCAGGAAGGTCTCCTTCCTCGTGCAGAAATTCTGGAGCCGCTGTTGGTCATCCCGTCGCTCCATGTCGAGCCGGTCCCACCCGTCAGATCTAGTCTCCAGCGCAAGAAGCGGCGGTGCACAGCGAGGTGCAGCTGGAAGAGCTGCGCTCCCAGACAATCAGCTGGTGGTTGCGTTCCTGCAGGGCCAGGAGGGCAGCCTGCAGAAACTGCAGCGAAAACTGCAGTACGAGTGCTAAGGGCCGTCGAGTGCCCAGAGGCAGCTCTAGCTCCACGACTGGCAAGCTGAGGTGTCCGCAAGGGCAACTGCAGCAGTCAGAGCAAAGGCTTTGCTGTCCCTCCAGGAGGTAGGGAAAGGAGAAGAACCCAGGAAATGGCTGTACGGAGGGGGAGGGGGGGTCACTTTGCTACCTTCAGAGCAGTGTTTTCCAATTTTATTTGGCCACAGAACCCTTTTAAATTTGAAAGAATTTTGCAGAACCCCTAATAACAGTCTTATTTGTGGTCTATGTTTTCAACTTCATATATAAGTAAGGATCATAATAAACACATGCTAAACAAGATCATGAGATCAACATTTAGTTTAATTGCACGTATTTAAAAACAAAAATAACATTAATAAATATTACTTACTATTTTTTAACCATAAAATGTTGCTGTAATGGAATTTTCTCACGGAACCCTTATTTTCACTTTGTGGAACCCCAGGGTTCTGCGGAACACCATCTGGGAAACACTGCTCCAGAGGGTCCCTTATCCTGCTTTCCTAGCACAGGACCTAGGTCCATCCCTGGGGCAGATGGTGTTGTCTGCCCAGCCACTGACTGTGTGGGTAGAGGGGGGTGGGATCAAGCCCACCATCCTGTGCTCCCCAGGCAAATCCCTGCCCTATCCCTGAGTTCACTGGAGATCCCACTCTGTCTCCCTGCCTTCCTAATGTGGGAGCCGGCTCCATCCCTGGGGCGTCTATGTTGGCTGTTTGGCCGCTCCCAGGGTGGGTGGGACTTGGGCCCACGAGCCTGCCCTGCCCAGGTGAAAGGGTCTCAGATAGCTATTTCAAAATAGAGAGTCCACACTGATTGGATGCAGAATTGCATTTAAGGCCACTCAGAACCACTTCAGGCAGGGCATCGAGTCAGCAATTACTGCTGGGAGCTGCTGCTTGAGGCTAAGTGCTTTTCGAAATAAGCATGCAGTGTAAACCTACCCCAAGGGTATGTCTACACTGCAAATTTCATTCAGAAAAAGCTATTCTGGAAGATATCTTCTGGAAAAGCTGATTTTGGAAATAAGCTCCCCTAATGTGGATGTGCTATCTCAGACTAATGTTGAGGCTTCCCGGTAGTGTGGACGCTTTATCTCGATTTAGCGCCCCAGGATGCACTGGAAAGGACTAACTTTAGAATGAGGCACTATTTTGACATAGCAGCAATGGAGCATCCACACGCTCACCCTCTGCCAAAAAAGCTTTTTCAGAAGAGGCGTTTTTCTGACATTGGTAAACCTCATTCCACGAGGATTAAGCCCTCCGTTGTTTCAATTTTCTTTTGAAATAACGCAATTGCTGTGTGGATGCTACTGTTGTTCTGCCAGAATAACGTCCCTTATTCCAGAAAAACAGTCCAGTGTAGATACACCCTTGGAGATTTGTGCCCGTCGATCAGCAAATGGCCACGTCTAGACTACATGCCTTTTTCAACAGAGGCTTTTTCTAAAGTATTTTTTGAAAAAGCCTCTATAGAAAAAGAGCGTCTAGACATCATGATGCGGATCAAAAAAATCGATCAGCTTTTTCAAAAAAGGGTGTCCAGACTGCCGGACACTCTTTCGGAAAAAAAAGGCACCCGGAAGTGCTTCTGGCAGGGCATGGGTAAACAAGTGTAGATTGTTGTGTAGATTCTGTTTCTGCCAAGTTCTGTGAGCAGAGGCCTGCCTCTTGCTCACAGCTTAGCTTAAGTTGGCTAATATAAAGCAATGTCCATTGTTAGCTAAGCCTCAGGCTTATGCTACGTGGACTTTTGTTTCAGACCCTCATCTTACTACAAATACTACGCAACCTATTTATAAGTGATCTGGAGAACGTGGTAAACAGTGAAGTGGCAAAATTTGTAGATTACACTAAACTGCTCAAGAGAGTTTAGAAGCTCTTTACCACCTGCTTTGCTCTTACGGAACTCACAAAATTACTTGATTTGGCAACAAAATGGCATGGAGTAATGTACATTGGAAAAAAATAAAATGAAATTATGGGGATTCATTTAGTTATCACCACTCAAGAGAGAGCTTTTGAGTCACCGTGGATAGTTCTCTGAACACATCCTTTCAATGTGCTGCAGCAGTCAAAAAAGCAAACCAAATGTTAGGAATAATTAAAAAGGGATGGAGAATAAGACAGAGAATATCTTATTGCCTCTATAGAAATCCATGGTATGCCCATATTTTGAACACTGCATACAGATGTGGTTGCCTTGTCTCAAAAAAGATACATTTGCATTGGAAAAGGTTCAGAAAATGGCAACAAACATGATTAAGGGTTTGGAACGGGTCCCATATCAAGAGAGATTAAAAAAGCTGGGACTTTTCAAATGAGCAAAGAGGAGGCTATCATGACCTCGGGGAGGGGATGAAGGGAAAATCATGACTGATGTAGAACAAGTGAATAAGGAAAAGTTATGTACTTGTTCCCATAACATAAGAACTAGGGGTCTGTGATGGCTAGGAGGAGTGCTGCTCAGCACCTGGTGACTAACTGGCAAAAAGCCAGAAGAACCAATGGGATACAGTGCTGAAATCTGAATTGTATATAGACACCTTGCCTGCTTTCTTTGTATGTGTGTTAAGCCAGGAGTTGGGAGACAGAACGATTTAAACCTAGACAGGACCACCATGCCTCCAAGGAATTCAGGGGCATGGAAGTGGACTTGAACCATGAAGGAATCGTGAGTAAATAAGGGAAAATGTGTATTTACTCACAATCAGGGTATTTTTTGTTGTTTGGTTAAACTTCTTGGTGTGAATCCATGACTCCACCCCACCTCCCACTCAGCATTTAAGCTACAAAGAGCCATGATTCTTTGTGGTTTTGGTCTGTTCTTTTCTCAGTTGCTCTGTAACACCGAGCAACCAAGTATTCTTGATCAAGTATATCTTTTTGTTTTGTTAATAAAAACCACCTTTTTTACGATGACAATTTGATTCTTGTGTCCTGGAAGGTAACAGGAGATCTGCGGATGCATGCCTACGACTGAGGTCAGCTACCAGAGACTGCAGTTTGTTGGTTTTTTTCTAAGCTCTCTTGTGGTAAAAGAGCTTGGGGGTACCCCTCTGGAAGAAGCCCAAGTGCTTTCTTCCTGGGTTCAAGAAGAAAGGGGTTTATTTTGTTTCACTTGGTGGTGTCAGCTACCTCCCAAGGCCAGGGGATCTGTGACCTTGAGGAGCTTTTAAGCAGAAGCCTATAGAGCAGTGGTCTCCAAACTTTTTATACCCAAGATCACTTTTTAAATGTCAGGGTAAGCCAAGATCTGCCCCATCCATTCCCCAAGACCCCACCTTTCCTGGAGGCCCCTCCCTCTCCATTCCCCTTTTCTCCATCATTTGCTGTCCCCAGCCCTATATCACTTTCACTGGGGTGAGAAAGGAGGTGTGGGCTCTGGGGTCGGAATGAGGGACTTGGGTGCAGGAAGGAATGAGAGATGCAAGCTCTGGGAGGGAATTTGGGTGCAGGAGGAGGCAGAGAAGGGGCTGCTGGCTCAGGGAGGGGGCTCCCGGCTGGGGAGGGGGATGTAGGAGTTTGGGTAGGGATGTATGAGGGGCTCAGGGCAGGAGGGGTTGGGAATATGATGGGCTCAGGGCACAGGTTTGCAGTGTGTGGATGGTGCAGGAGTGTTTTGGCAGAAGATGCGGGAGGTGGGGGTGCAGGAGTTTGGGGATGTGAGGGGCTCAGGTCAGGGGGCTCAGGTACATGATGGGCTCAGGGTTGAGGTCTGTGGGGTCTGTGTGCAGGAGTGTTATGATGCAGCCACGAACACTGCAAAAGCTACTATCTTGCTCTCAGCCAGTTAAAAGGAAGGCACATATGAAGAATTCTTAGCTATCACATTAGAAGGATGTCCAGGCAATTTCCAAAATAGTCACCCTGCAGAGCCGACTTTGATCCTTTCACCAGTCCTCAAACCACCAGGCTCCGTATCCCAGCAGGAAGTTCTTCTTCTCGCTTGCTACCAAACCCAGCAAAGGGGGGGAAACAAACAAACGAACGAACAACTTAGCGTTTCAGGCCACAAGGACGCGGCACCGCTTCTCCTCCTCTTTAACACACCGCAGCCTCCCACCATCGGCCACCCCCTCCCGCTGCCACTGCAGGAACACGGAGAGAAAGGAGGCCTTGAATCTCTATCAACACTCCGTTGAAACGACTACTGTCCCTTCACCAGCCCCTAGGCCACCAGGCTCCGTGCCCCAGCAGGAAGCTGTCTGCCTCAGAAGAAACCGACTGCCAGGACGGTCGAAGATTTCAAAGCACGCATCTCTTACTCACACAGAGCCACGGGAAGGACGTACGCTGAGGACCCTTCACGTGTCCCGAGAATCACGTCCAGGCAGCTCTAGTGCATCTCGGACCATTTCTTCTCTGACCGTGGCCCCGCATTCAGTTCTCTGCAAGCGCGCCAGAAAAAGACCAGCGTCAACTCTCACTCGCTAAGGTCTGTGGCTGTGGGAATTCTATCCTTTAGCCCTTTCCCCCTCTCCCCTCTGTATCGGGCCCACTACAAGAACACTGAGTCAGTCAGCCACGACACAGCACCGCTCTACCTTGCGCGACTGGCGTACCTGCATAATTCCCGTTGGCTGCCGAGCCCTTGGCCCGTGGAAATGCTCACCTGGAATGCCTGCAAGTGTCCTGTAGAAGGACACGGCAGAAGCAGAGCAAGGACAAAGACACAGACAGACAGAACGTATTGGCCAATACGAGAGAGCAACAAGAGAGAAACACAGGAGAGGCAGCAGGAAACCTTACCGCCTTGCGTCTTCCTCCACGCTCCCTGCGTCTGCCGAGGAGGACACCGGGTGCCAGGGAAACTAGCGCCCCTGACAAACGGGAGCCCTGTTTCTCCCACAACCAAGGCGGCACCTCGGGAACCTCCGCTCGGACTCGCCGTCTAAGCAAACGTGACTTCCCTTCCTAGAACCGAGCGGGCCGTAAGCCGAGAGATTTCCAAACCCGACACTTATCTCCGTGACGGCGACGGCTGCTCCGCTCCCAGCCTGGCGGCTCTCGCCTTGCTTCGAGCGAGCGCCTCAGCTCGCTGTTCTCGTTTCCGTTCCATCTGCACACGGGAGGACTACGGGACGGTTGACTTCTCGCTTGCTACCGAACCCAGCAAAGGGGGGGGAGAGGGGGAAAACAAAACAAACGAACAACTTAGCGTTTCAGGCCGCAAGGACGCGGCACCGCTTCTCCTCCTCTTTAACACACCGCAGCCTCCCGCCATCGGCCACCCCCTCCCGCTGCCACTGCAAGAACACGGAGAGAAATGAGGCCTTGAATCTCTATCAACACTCCGTTGAAACGACTACTGTCCCTTCCCCAGCCCCTAGGCCACCAGGCTCCGTGCCCCAGCAGGAAGCTGTCTGCCTCAGAAGAAACCGACTGCCAGGACGGTCGAAGATTTCAAAGCACGCACCTCTTACTCACACAGAGCCACGGGAAGGACGTACGCTGAGGACCCTTCACGTGTCCCGAGAATCACGTCCAGGCAGCTCTAGTGCATCTCGGACGGTATCTTCTCAGCCCACGGCCCCGCAATGATTCCTCTGCAAGGGTGGCCGAAAAATCCCAGCGTTAGCTCTCACTAAGGTCTGTGGCTGTGGGAATTCTATCCTTTAGCCCTTTCCCCCCCTCTCGCCTATGTATCAGGCCGTCTACAAGAACACTGAGTCAGTCAGCCATGACGCACCACCGCTCTCCCTTGCGCGACTGGCGTACCTGCAGAAGTCCCTTTGGCTCCAGAGCCCTTAACCCTTGGAGATGCTCACCTGGAATGCCTGCAAGTGTGCTGTACAAAGACACGGCAGAAGCAGAGCAAGGACAAAGACACAGACAGAAACAGACAGACAGAACGTATTGGCCAATACGAGACAGCAACAAGAGAGAAACACATAAGAGGCAGTCAGAAACCTTACCACCTTGCGTCTTCCTCTTCGAGCCAAGCTTCTGCTGAGAAGGACACCGTGTTCCAGAGAAACCAGCATCCCTGACAAACGGGAGCCCTGACAAACGGGAGCTACCAAGGAAGCACCTCGGGAACCTCCCCTCGGACTCGCTGTCTAATCAAACGTGACTTCCCTTCCTAGAGCCGAGTGGGCCGTAACCTGAGAGATTTCCAGACCCGACACTTATCTCCGTGACAGTGACGGCTGCTCCGCTCCCAGCCGGACGGTTCTCGCCTCGCTTCGGCCAAGCTCCCGAGTTCGCTGTTCTCGTTTTCTTTCCATCCCCGGACAGGAGGACACCGGGAGGGTTGACTTCCTATCGCTCGCTACCCAACCCAGCAAAGGGGGAAAACCAACCAAGCAACTTACTTTTCAGTCTCCCTGTACCAGGGAAACCAGTACACCTGACAACGTAAAAGTGAATATGTTGGCATCTCAGTCTGTAATGTCGCGTAACCTCTTCTCACATCTAAATTATGCTGCTGTCTTCTACCCTCCCACTCCGCCTCTCCCTGGCACTGCAGAAATACCAGTGGAGAAGAGCGCTTTGAGCCCACATCCAAATAGTCTCCTTACAGAGCATACCCAGCAGAATTCTTCGTACCCAAAAGGAAGCTCATGGCCTGTGATGAAACCGACTGCTAGTTGTCCCCTACTTTTTTGAAGGCTCCCAAGACCACGTCTGTGGAGATGTTCACCCAGCAGACCTGCCCATGTCCTGTGGACGGAGAAAGCAGGACTGCGAAGAATAGTCTCAAAGGGACTGATCAGTGGAGAAGTTCATTTCCTATTTTGGTCTCTACGTGGGCGCATCTAGACTAGCAAGATTTTGTGCAAAAGCGGCCGCTTGTGCAAAACCTTCCCAGCTGTCTACACTGGCCACTTGAATTTGCGCAAGAGCACGGACGTTCTAATGGAAGAATTCAGTCCTTCTTGCGCAAACACTTTGACGCTCCCGCTCAGGGATAAGCCCTCTTGCGCAGGAATACTCGCACAACAAGGCCAGTGTAGACAGGCACCGTCATTTTTTCTACAAGAAAGCCCCGATGGCTAAAATGGCTATCGGAGCTTTCTTGCGCAGAAGCGCGTCTATGCTGCTCACGGGTGCTCTTGCGTAAAAGCACTTTTTGTGCAAAAGCATCCCTGCCAATCTAGACGCTCTTTTGCAGAAATACTTTTAACGGAAGAACTTTTCCGTTAAAAGTATTTCCGCAAAATCATGCCAGTCTAGACGCAGCCCCTAAGTATGACTGTCTTGAATACATGGTATTGGGGGCTGCACTGTGGAGGGGAGAGGTCTGAGGATCCCAGGGACACTGACAGTTTGGGGGATTTAGAGGCCCCAGAGTTGAAGAATAGCATGGAGGAGTGTTTGAGGGCCCTTGGTTGGCGGGCAAAGTCAACTCAGCAAGTTCATGGGGAACAATAATTGGAATTGGGGAGAGCTGGGGCTTAAGGGATCCCATGAATGGAGGGAGAACCGGTGCGGGGACCAGATTAGGGAAGGATATGGCAGGCTGCCAGTGTTGGGAAGAAGGAGGACTGAGGGGGTAGGAGTGCAACTTGAGGGCGCGGACGAAGGAATAACAGAGGCTGACAGGTTCCAGGCCTGGCGAGACAGGGGTGTGTGGGTTGGGAAGGAAGGAAGAAGGGAGGCTGGAAGGTCGCAGACCTGGCGAGACAGGGGTGTGCGAGGACGGTGTGTGGGTTGGGAAGGAAGCCAACAGGGAGCTGAGAGGTCCCACGTACGGGGGATGGGAAGGAATAGGGCGCAGGTCGGGGTGAGCTGGGGGGTGTTGCAGGGAGCAAAATGGGGGACCGATAGACCCCATGAATGGAGAAAGGGGCTAGAGGGGACATGTTGGTTTGGGCGTTGTGGAGAGGAAGGAATGCGAGGGACCCGAAGGATAAAAATATGGTTGAAGCGAGGGAGAGCACTCATGGGGGATAAGATTGGCTTGGGGGTGTTGTAATGCACTGGGGAAGTGAGGGAAGGGAGGTGCCGGTTCGGCTGCAGCACAGATAATGGGGGGGCAGGTTAGGCTGCGGTAGGAGGAGTGGGGGTGCTGTTGGACTGGGGGTGTGATGGATTGGGGGAGGAGTGAAAGGGGGTGTGGGAAGCACTGGGGGCAGGTCGGGCTAGGGATGCAGGTTGGACTGGGAAGCGGGGGAATGGGGGTGTACGTTGGACTGGGGTGCTGAACGGACTGGAGAGTGAGAAGAATGGGGGTGCAGGTTGGGTTGAGGTGTAGAGTGCACAGAGAGTGTGAGGAGGGTGCAGGTTGACCTAAGGATATTGAATAGACTGGGGGTAGGGTAACGGGGGTGCAGGCTGGGCAGGGGGGTATTGAATGGACTGGGGAAGAGGGGTGCAGGTTGCGCTGGGGGTGTTGAAAGGACTGGGGGCGGGGGAGGGGGTGCAGATTGGGTGGGGGGTGTTGAATGGACTGGGGGGAGCGGGAGGGGAGTGCAGCTGGGGCAGGGTGTCTTGCATGCACTGGGTGTGGGGGGGGTGTAGAATGGACTGAGGGTGCGGGAGGGGCTTGCAGGTTGTGTGGGGGGTGTAGAATGGACTGAGGGTGGGGGAGGGAGGGTTCAGCATGCACTGGGGTAGGGGGTTGTAGAATGGCCTGGGGCCGGGGGAGGGGCTTGCAGGTTGGGTGGGGGGGGTGTAGAATGGCCGGGGGGGGGGGGGGGGGGTAACAGGTGCAGGTTGGGTGGGGGGTGTAGAATGGCCTGGGGGGGGTAACAGGGGCAGGTTGGGTGGGGGGGTTGTAGAATGGCCTGGGGGGAGGGTAACAGGGGCAGGTTGGGTGGGGGGGTGTAGAATGGCCTGGGGGGGGGTTAACAGGTGCAGGTTGGGGGGGGTGTAGAGTGGAGCGGGTGGATGCAGGTCGGGTGGAAGGTGGGGGAGGGGGATTCAGCTCGGGGGGGGGGGGCTTGTGCAGAGCAGGGGGGGCTGAGGATCGCGGGGCGGGGGGCAGACAGGGGCGGGGCCTGAGTAGCGCTGCGGGGGCGCCCTACGATGCAGTTGTGGAGGCGGGGAGAGGCTGGAACACGCTGGCCGTGGCTATGACGGCCTGGGCGGGAGGGGCGTGGCTATGATTGGGGCGGGGCGCACTGAGACACGCCCCGGTGAGGCCGCACTGTGGGAACTACTAACTCCCAGGATGCATCGCTCACGCTGGGCGTGACACCGCGCGGAGACCAACCCCTGGATCAGCGGCTGGATTGTGATGTCACTTCCGCTGCTCCCGCCCAATCGAACAGCCCATGGGAGCTCCGGATTGGGGCACGGAACGTTTCCCACAAGCCACCGCGGCTACTTTCCCTGCTCCCCTCGGCCCCCCCTCCGCCTCAGAGACCCCCCCCAAACTGCCCAGTCCGGCTTGTCCTGTGGCGTCAGGACCTGCCAACCCCCCCACCCTGCCCCCCCACCAAACCCCCCTGTAGTCTGCCCCCCCCAACCCCCCACTCTGCCCCCCACCAAACCCCCCTGTAGTCTGCCCCCCCCACCCCCCCACTCTTGCCCCCCCACCAAACTCTTCATTCAGTCTGCTCCTCCCCAACCCCCCACTCTGCTCCTCCCTACCCCCAGCAGTCAGCTCCCCCCACCAAATACCCCCCCCACAGACACCCAACTGCCCAGCAGGCTTGTGTGGGACAGGCAGATGCTGCTGCTGCCTTACAAAGTGCAGCGGGGCAGCGTGAGGCGGGTTGGGGGGGGGGCTGCCTCGGCTGCGTCCGGTTTGAAAACACTGATGCTGTGTCTGCACTGGCGCCATCTCGCGCCAAAGCGGCCGCTCTTGCGCGGAAACTTGCTGCCTGTCTACACTGGCCGTGTGTGCTTGCGCAAGGAAACTGACCTTCTCCTGTGTACAACCAGGGCTCCTGGCGCAAGAACTAGGATGCTGCTGCTCAGGAAGAAGCCTCTTGCGCAAGAGCCCTTCCGGCACAGGCCACTGCAGACAGGTAACAGGAATTTCTTGCCCAAGAAAGGCCGATGGTTAAAAGGGCCATCGGAGTTTATTGCGCAAGAGAGCGTCCACACTGGCACGGATGCTCTTGCGTAAAAGCACATGCCAGTGCAGACGCTCTCTCAGAATCCTAGAACCACAGAGCTGGAAGAGACCTCAGAAGGTCAAGTCCAGCCCCCTGCGCTAGGCAGGACCAATCCCAACTAAATCAACCCGGCCAGGGCTGTGTCAAGCCGACACTTAAACACCTCTAGGGATGGAGACTCCACTGCCTCCCTAGGGAACCCATCCCAGTGTTTCCCCACCCGCCTAGGGAAATAGTTTTTCCTAATATCCAACCTGGACCTCTCCCACCGCAACTTGAGACCATTGCTCCTTGTTCTGCCATCTGTCACCACTGAGAACAGCCTTTCTGCAGCCTCTTTGGAACCTCCCTTCTTGTGACAAGCTGACTTAAAAACTGTCTTCCCACAGGTATCAGCTAACGCCTCCTCCCTCCTTGCTGCCTCTGACTGACAGCGGGTGAGAGGGGAGAATGCGTGTAATCGACAGGATTGACCAATAACTTGAGGCTTATTGGTTAATCATGTAGTCGTCTGTACGTTGACATTCCTAGAGAAAACCACTAAATCTGGTGTGGTGAGCTTAGCCCCTAACCAGCCAGCAGCAAGCAATACCGCTGAGCTGATAAGTGCTGGGAACAGAACAGCTAAAAAGTCAGTGATAACATCTAACTCTAAAATGGTGAGCAATAAATTAAAACAGAAGCTCTTAAATATGAATAAACTGCAACACCCGTGCAAAAGAATATGAACAGAACACCAGGCATTTAGATTTATTTCCAAAGTAAAAGGCTTGTGTATTTCTAGGGTAAAACATACATAAAAACGTGATGTTAAACTCATGTAAGTGATTGCTGGAACATGGATTACAGCAGGGGTTCTCAACATTCGTGATACCACCACCCCCCTAAAATGCTAAACGAATTTGTGTGGCCACCCACCCGCACTGCCCTGGGTCCCTTCCTCCCCCCTTCTCACCAGACTCCTTGCCCTCCTGGGGTTCCTTCATGGCACGTGCAGTCCTTAACGCCCTCCCCCCTGCAGGCTCCTTTCCCCCATCTCTTTCTCCTCTGTGCCTCTTTTCTGCTCCGCATCCACTCTCCTGCTGCCTTGCCTCCTCCTGTAGCTGAGCCACGCTCCTGGAGCCCCATGGCCCCGGCCACGCTATGCGGCTTTCTGGCAGCTGCCTTCCGCCGCCCTGCCGCTCTTCACAGCCCGGAGGAGAGGGGTCACAAGTGAAAAACCCAATCCAGCTGCAACCCCCCCCCCCCAAGTTGCTCACGACCCCCCTGGGGCTTGCAACCCAGTTTGAGAAACGCTGGATTAGAGACTACAGTAAGAACTTCCAGTCCCCCTTAGCACTGGTGCCTGCAGGACTAACTATTTGCTAGGTGATGCTTAATTTATATCGAAGGCAATAATGCAATGAGCCTGTAAGACAGTACTCGAGCCAAATAAAGACACAAGGCAGAAAAAGCCTTAAGCATAAGTAGTAACTAAAAATAACCCTAGATAATACCGTCTTAAACACTAAAATGCTGTCATGACTGAAGGGGTGACAGGTAGCCACGGGATGCTAGTTCATAGCATCTGGAAATAAAAGAAAAACAACAACAACAAATGGTCTGGTAGCACTTTATAGACTAACAAACAATGTAGCTAGGATCATGAGCTTTCGTGGACTCATGATACCATCTACATAAGAACATAGGGACGGTCGTACTGGGTCAGACCAAAGGTCCATCTAGCCCAATAGCCTGTCTGCCGACAGTGGCCAGCACCAGGTTCCCTGGAGAGGGTGGACCGAAGATAATGATCAAGCGATTTGTCTCCTGCCATCCTTCTCCAGCCTCTGATGAACAGAGGCCGAGGACACCATTTCTATCCTGTGGCTAATAGCCTTTTATGGACCTGACCTCCATGAAATTATCTAGCTTCTCTTTAAAATCTGTTATAGTCCCACCCTTCACAGCCTCCTCTGGCAAGGAGTTCCACAGGTTGACTACGCGCTGCGTGAAACACTTTATTAGTTTTAAACCTGCTACCCGTTAATTTCATTGGGTGTCCTCTAGTTGTTCTATTATGGGAACTAATAAATAACTTTTCTTTATCTGCCCTCTCCACACCACTCATGATTTTATAGACCTCTATCATATCCCCCCCTCGGTCTCCTCTTTTCTAAACTGAAAAGTCCCAGTCGCTTTAACCTCTCTTCATATGGGACCCGTTCCAAACCCCTAATCATTTTAGTTGCCCTTTTCTGAACCCTTTCCAAGGCCAAAATATCTTTTTTGAGGTGAGGAGACCACATCTGTACGCAGTGTCAAAGTCAGACAGAACTCTCAGATTTGCCAGACCGCTCTGTTTATTAGCAAAGCTGCTCTGCTAAATGCACTCAGAATATGTGAGTGCCATACAAGGTTCAAACCCCTTGATTTATACAGTCAAAATTAACAGGATTAAAAGAGGGGCAAAACTACACATAATTAGTGTGAGGCTAGTCAAGTATCTTCATTTCCACATCAAGCACACAGCAATCCCCTGTCCATGTCTCCTTGGTTATCTCAATTGCTTTCTCCCTAACACCTAATGTTCTTTTTCCTATTAACTCTGGCTAGCACTCTGATCTGCATACCTACAAACAACATTAACATACTTTTCTTCTTCCTGTTCAGAGAGCAACAGTATTGCTTTCACTTATTCAATTATTACAGCATAATTCATCTTTCTCTTACAGTATAATTCTTTCTACCTTCACAATCCCTCCTTTTGGTCAAGCCACGCCTATGACCAACAATTACTGGGTTCCGTACATTAACCGTTCTTTGTCTCCCTGTTCATCAGTGATATTTAAAATCATCAGATTAGCACTCTGGTGAGGGGTGGCTAGCTGTGTGACATGTCTTGCACAGTTTTGGATACAACAGGAGATTAACTGAAAACATACAAAAATCATTAAGATCCCAAATAGGATAGTCAGGGCTCCCTGAAACAACCAGTTTCCTACCCCAGAGAAATTGGACAAGTTACTTAGCCATTTCCACAGGGAACTTGGCTCTTCGTGGGGAAGGTACGCAATCTGTTCCAAGTGGCTAGCACGATCTATTACATCATTGGTGTTATCAGGTATATATACACACACAACGTTCTTTGCCAATGAGAGCTCAGGTCCCTCCTTTTGCTGCCAGAACTATAGCCAATGCCTGACGGTTTTTGGGGGGGCCACTTGTCGGATCGCTCCTGTTTCTTTGGCCAGGGCCCTTAAACTTTCTCCAGTTTCATTTGCCATGATTTCAACTACTGCTTGTAACCTCAGAAGTCTTTTTGCATGATGTATTACTCCCCCAAATGGGATAAAGGAACCACCAATAGTCTCTTCCCAAGCTAAGGGGCTTATGTGATTCACATACCGTTGGGCATCTGACAAGTCCCTTCTTTTTCACCTAAAATGACGGAGGTGTTCTCGTGGGAAGGGCTCTAACGCTCAGAACTGTGGGAAGAGTTGGGCCGGATAACAGATACCCGACCAGTTAACTGGCTTTTGTCCCGCAGTGATTCTCACACGGTGATTCTCCTTACGGGGAGTGGTGTTATTTGCATGGCATTGAAAGATTGTACTGTTCTCACTAGGGTGGCTGTAGGGGGAGCATGAGAGTGATTTCATGCTCCAATCTTAGACAACTGCTCCTCCCCAGATTCAGCCCCGTCCCATTCCACACCCAACACCAGTGACCTTTTCCCTCCTCCACACTTATCCATTTAGATACATTGATTCCCACTACTTCCCAAGTGTCATTACTGTTCCATGTCTTGTTAAACGGATGAGGTCCTCCGGTGAGGCCTGGGGAATTAAGTGGGATTGCCAAGACAGGAACCAGCTTGTGAGTGGGCTGGGATGTGGCTGCAGACCCAGCAATTAGAGATATTAAGGGTCTGAGCGATCCATACTTGCTGGTGGATAAAAGAATTGTCACTGTGGATTCCCCAGACCTTAAGACACCAGTGGCAGGGGAACAGGCCCCACCAGAGGCACATGTTGGAGGCAAGACCCTTTTGGTTCTGGCAACCTCAGCTGAGGGAACCGCAGTTACGGTTTTATGTCCACCAGGCAGCAGGCGCTAGGCTCACTACTGCTTCTTCCTGGGCCTTCCTTTTGGTCCGCGTCTGCTTCCGGCAACCCTTACGCGAACGTAGGTTGTAAGGTATTGCAGGCTGTTCCTCTACGTCTTCTTCTGGAGTCAAAATTGACTCTGCGTGGTCCTGAGGCGATGATTGGTCCGCAGGGGGTGGTGCCTTCTTACACTGCCAAGCCTGTATCCATGCTGCGATGCCGGATAGCTTAACAGCCGTCTGGGTAGTGAGCAGCACCTGATGCGGGCCCTTCCGCCGGGGTTCCAAGGCGTGTTTGATGGTGGTGTCGTACGTAGACCCAATCATCTGTCTCGAGAGCGTGACAGGCATCAGAGGTGGGTTCCGTCGGCCAGGCAGCTCGAACCTGTGAATCAAAGTGACTTACAGCTTGCATTAGTCCCTTGCAGTACTGAAGGAGTATACTGCGAGTCAAGTTCAAGTCTGAGACTGGAGTAATGGTAGCCATTGTTCTCAATTTCAAAAGGACTTAATGTAAGTCTTTGGGATGGGGTGGATTGAATTTCCATAAGAGCCAACGGTAAGGCTGCTGGCCAGCTTAAGCCTGTAGAGTCACAAAATTTTTTGCAAGCTTATTTTTTTAATCACACCATTTCATTTTTCAACTGCACCTGCACTCTGTGGGTGGTAGGGACAGTGCAGCAGGTGTGTGGCATGTAACACACGATCCAGGTGCTGAACAAGTTGTCCAGTAAAATGTGTACCCCGGTCACTGGACAGAGTGGCAGGAATTCCTTTGGCAGGCATAATATGATTTAACAAACATTTGGCAACAGACAGTGAATCATCTTTGCGACAAGGAAAGGCTTCAATCCAACCCGAAAATAAGCATACCATAACCAAAATAAATTCATATCGTTGACACTTAGGCATTTGTACAAAATCAAGCTGCCAATGCAAGAACGGTGCTTGGGGCAGGCCCCAGAACCCGTGAGCTACCTTTACAGGTTTGCCAACATTGTAGCTTTGGCAAGTGGTACAGGCGGCACAGTGGCGGGCTGCAAAACAGCTGAAATGTGGGGCTCACCATCCTGCCTTAGTTACAGCAGAGACCATCCCCTCCTTTCCGACATGGGAAACATCGTGAAGCAGGGCTGCCAGAGAGGGGTAGAGTGAAAAGGGGGCCACAAAGGTACCAGTAGGCGAGCACCGACGGGAATCGGGGTATAGAGAGCAACCCGGGGCGACCCAGGAGTCTTTTTCTGCTTCTGGGGCAGAGTCTTGGAGCAGGGTGAGGTCAGAAAGGGACGGCGGTGGTACAGAAACAGAAAGGGAACCGAGAAACGCACCGGGGGAAGGTTCTATGGCAGCATTACCCTTAGCAACATCAGCATCTGCTGTGGAGTGGCCAGGGTATCTGCTGTGGAGTGGCCAGGGCACTTAACAATAGCTAATGCAGATGGGAGTAAAACTGCATACAGGAGAGCAGCAATGTAGGGGCCATTCTTGATAGGGGCACCAGCAGAGGTAAGGAAACCCCGAGCTTGCCAGAGGGTGCCAAAGTCATGTACAACCCCAAAAGCGTAAGGAGAATCAGTAGAAATGGTGGCGGAGTGCCCGTCAGCCAGAAAGCAAGCGCGGGTTAGGGCAACTAGTTCAGCGACTTGCGCTGTCACAGAAGGTAACGGCGCAGCTTCTAGGGTTTCAGAGAGCGATACCTCAGCATATCCTGCAAGGAGACGACCTTGTCTATCTCGAAAGCAGGAACCGTCAGTGACTAACACAAGGTCGGAGTTAGAGAGGGGGACATCAGAAAGGTCGGGGCGCGGGACGGTGACAGCAGAGACAGCTGCAAGGCAGTCGTGGGGTTCACCGTCATCAGACAGAGGAAGGAGAGTGGCAGGGTTCAACTGAGAACAGCGCTTTATGGTGATATGCGAAGCCGAAAGCAGTAAAAGTTCGTACCTAGTGAGGCGGGCGGAGGAAAGGTGAGCTGTATTACGTTGTAGCAGGAGAGTTTCTATAGAGTGGGGGACCATGAGAGAAAGAGGAGAGCAGAGGACAAGGGACTCAGCCATTTTGACTAGGCGTGTCGCAGCAGCCACAGCACGCAGGCAGGGGGGTAAACCCTGGGCAACAGGGTCCAAGGTGGCAGAGAAATAGGCCACTGGATGATTTTTGTCACCATGCTCCTGAGTAAGAGCCCCAAGTGCACAACCAGATTGCTCGTGGCAGAAAAGAGTAAAAGGCTTAGAGTAGTTAGGTAACCCTAAGGTGGGGGCAGTGAGAAGCACTAGAGAGCCGGTTTCTGAGGCAGATAATGAAGGGGAACAGAGGAGTAGATCATTTACATATTGGACCAATGTGGACCCAGAGGGGAAGACCAGGTCAACGAGGTCTCTGGCTAATGCTTGGGAAAAGTAAGACGGGCTTTCTGTGTACCCCTAGGGAAGCATGGTCCATGTGTACTGCTGCCCCTTGTAAGAAAAGGCAAAAAGATACTGGGACTTAGGGTGAACCGGGACAGAAAAGAAAGCAGAACACAGATCAACAACAGTAAAATGAGTTGCATCTGGCGGGATAGAAGCCAGAATAGTTGCTGGGTTAGGGACTACAGGAAAGGTGGGTACAACAATGCAGTTAATGGCTTGAAGATCCTGAACAAACAGCCATGATTTCCCATCAGCCTTTCGAACTGGGAGGATAGGGGTGTTACGGCACTGGAACACGGGACAATAATGTCTTGTTCCCGCAGGGTGAATATGACTGGAGCTGAAACCTCTAAATCCCAAAAACCCAGTCCCACGACCCCTTCTCCGACCTCATCCCCGTTCTTGGTACCCTCCCCGTTCCCGGTACTGTCTGCCCTGCCCTGAATAATGCTGTATTTGCAGAGCCATTAGCTTTTGTGAGGACAGCTCCTCTTTCCCTTTTAGAGTGCTGTGGCAATGCTCTGCCACTGCTTGCAATCTGTCCATGGTCCTGGCCTCCCATCCAACACTTATTTGCTTTAACATACTGCTAATAGCACGTAGGAGGCCATTAACAAACGCATGCGCCAGGGCGCCCTGTCCATTTTCACCCGGTCGCTGTATACCAGAATGTTGCAGAAAAAAAACCCCCCCATCAGTCAGTCGGGTGTGATAGTTCCCTGGGTTCTCTCTCTGTTGCTGTTTACAGCAATGTATGGCCGTCCAGTTGGTTTTTGGAGTCCATACTTGGGGAATGGCCTCATGCAGGCACTTAGCTTGATTCTTACATTTGTTCCAGTAGGCAGCGTCAGGACCAGTGTCTGGTCAATTAGAAGGATGCTCAGTGGTGGGCCAATTTGCTATCAGGAGCCATTTTTTTTTTCTTGCTCACTAGGGGTTATAAGTAGCTTACACAGTTGCAGGAGGTCTGCTTCAGAGGATTCATAGGCATTGCACACTAGCAAAAATTCCTCTGCAAATTTGGTAGGGTTTTCCTGGGGCTTTGTAAAACCTTTTACAATTGAGTGGAGCGCCGTGTGGGTCCAGGGTTTATAGCTCCAAGTGGGACCGGTCTGAGTCTTCTCGGAGGACGGGGTAAAGGGAAGCGCTCGGTCTGGTGGTGGGAGAGGAGGTTTCCAATAAAGCTTTTTACTTATAATTAGAATTTTTAAGGGAGGCGAGCTTCGATTCAGTCCATCTAAGATTTGCCTCGTCCCACCACTGCATGAAGCAATCTACCTCTCCTCTAGCCAATTCAGTTTTGGGAAGGCCAAGTTTGTCTTTTAAGACGTCCACTTGGTCTTTGTTCCAAGATCCTAACAGTGGCCACTGAGTTTTGGGATCCCCAGAGTCAATCTAGATGATTTTTCCAGAAATGTACAGGGATCTGGACCCTTTCTAAAATATATAAACTGAGCTGGGGTCCCTTTAGGGAACTATCCCTGCTTAGACGTCTGCTTACCCATACAGGAGGACTTCATACACCAATCACACAAGGAGGAAATTCGGGTTCGTCAGAGCGGTGCCCAGTGCAACACACAAAAGAAGCCCACAGGCTACTGCCTCAATCGCCCTTGCGTTCACTCCAAGGATTTTATCCAAGGTGCGGTGCGGCTGCGATTGTGCAGATTCCAGTCACACAGACCGCGGGGATAGGAGCCCCTTGGTCAGCCAGTCCCCGGACAGGGATGGCTCCCAGACTCACTCACACCACAGGGAAGACGGATAGACACAGAGACAAGACAGTCCTCAGTCCGGACAAAACATAGAAATAATTACCTGATCAGAGTCCTGATGTTAGATCCCGGGATCCCTACCAGAACAGAGCGGGAACCAACAGGTTCGATGGCGTAGACTTCGCTGTGGTTGTGCACCTTTCCATTCTGGCAGAGAACCGCTCCGGCCAAATGCCCAGGTGCCGGCTACCACGGTCATCCTGCAAGACAGTCAGGGATCACACAGTTCCAGCGAAGACGGTTGCCATCTCGGTGGGACCTCCAAATTGTCAAAGTCAGAAAGGACTCAGATTTGTCAGACCGCTCTCTTTATTAGCAAAGCTGCTCTGCTAAATGCACTCAGAAAATGTGAGTGCCATTCAAGGTTCAAACACCTTGATTTATACAGTCAAAAGAAAGCCAAAATTAACAGGATTAAAAGAGGGGCAAAACGTCACATAATTAGTGTGAGGCTAGTCAAGTATCTTCATTTCCACATCAATCACACAGTCCATATCTCCTGTCCATCTCAATTGCTTTCTCCCTAACACCTAATGTTCCTTTTCCTATTAACTCTGGCTAGCACTCTGACCTGCATACCTACAAACAACATTAACATACTTTTCTCCTTCCTGTTCAGAGACCAACAGTATTCCTTTCACTTATTCAATTATTACAGCATAATTCATCTTTCTTTTACAGTATAATCCTTTCTACTTTCTCAACAGTATTCAAGATGTGGGCGTACCATAGTTTTATACAGGGGCAGTAAGATATTCTGGGTCTTATTTTCTATCCCTTTCCTAATAATTCCTAGCATCCTATTTGCCTTTTTAACCGCCGCTGCACGCTGTGTGGAAGTTTTCAGAGAACTGTCCACGATAACTCCAAGATCTCTTTCCTGATTTGTCATAGCCAAATTAGCCCCTATCATACTGTAGGTATAGCTGGGGTTATTTTTCCCGATGTGCATTACTTTACACTTATCCATATTACATTTCATTTGCCATTTTGTTGCCCAATCACTCCGTTTGGTGAGATCTTTTTGGAGTCTCTCACAGTCTGCTTCTGTCTTGACTATCCTAAACAGTTTGGTATCGTCCGCAAACTTTACCACCTCACTCCTTACCCCTTTCTCCAGATCATTTATGAATAAGTTGAAAAGGATTGGTCCCAGGACTGACCCTTGGGGGACACCACTAGTTACCCCTCTCCATTCTGAAAATTTACCATTTCTTCCCACCCTTTGTTTCCTATCTTTTAACCAGTTCTCGATCCAAGAAAGGACCTTCCCTCTTATCCCGTGGCTAAGGAATTTACACAAGAGCCTTTGGTGAGGGACCTTGTCAAAGGCTTTCTGAAAATCTAAGTATACTATATCTACTGGATCCCCCTTGTCTTATCTATTAGAGTTCTCTGAAGGGGTTAACAAACATGCAGACATGATTTCCCTTTACAGAAACCATGTTGACTTTTGTCCAACAAATTATGTTCTTCTACATTGAGGGGGAAATCTCGCTCCCCTGGGGTACAGAGCCCCCAGAAGGGTCCGAGGCCGGAGGTCAAATCAGTGAGGCAGGAAAGAAACCTAAAAGAGAAAACTTTATGATGCATGCATGCAGGCTGTCACTTCCAAGAGTGAAGCAGCAGCCCTGACAGACAGATTCAGGTATCCTTTATACAGAATTGTTCTTCTTTAACATATCAAAGTCTCAGCAGAAGTACTCTGAGACTTCTGTTCCCCCCAGGAGTGCTAGAAGTAAGTTTTTACAGTACACAAAGCCACATGAGAACTTGAGTGGAGGAGTCTACAAGGCAAACCGTGACAAAGATAAGGGTTTACATGACAAATTGTGACAGACTAGGAGTATCCATGAACTTGAGATAGGCATTGTAAGGGTCTTTGATTAGAGCTAATTTGATTTCTCTCTGTTACAGGGAGAGAGGCCTGGAAAACTTTTTAACCCTTACAGCAGTTTTCTTTAGAGAGTTTTGATTTCTGCACAGTCCCCCCTTAGACACAATTGGAGTTATTTGATTTTCCCCACAATTCCCCCCTTTAATACTCCTATTGGAGTATTACTCAAAGTTTATTCTGGACATTCTTAGGTATTCTTCCTTTGCTAGGATGAAGTCTCATCTTAGAGGGAGGTTTTCTTTATCTGCTGGGTAAATGACCCACTGCCCATTCAACCCCAGATCTTTACCAGTGCCAATTTTGCTTTCAAAACACAATGGAAACATAGTCCCTGATGGATGTAATGCTTGAGTAAGGGGAATCTCTGAGGCAATCAGCTTTTTATGCCAAATCTGCCGGTTCCCCCCCATGACTATGTACTTCTGGCACAGTGTTATCATTCTGGGCATCTACCCACTCCCGCTCTCCTGTAGAGTACTGACTACCAGTAGATCTGAATTTTAGGGGTCTGGTCCACAGGGAGGCAGGAGTTGGGATAAACTGTAATGGTAAAAGGCCTTCAGAGCCTTTTATAAGCTGTTCACATATCCAACAGTCACTTGTATTGGTGAGGGACACAACCTTTTGCAGGGCTTCCCAATAAGGGTGAGGAAAGTTATATACTAAGGCTATTCTGACTACTAAAAGAAGGAAAACAATCCTCATCCTATTATAGTATCTTAAGTCTCTAAAGTAGAAAGGATAATAATAATAATAATAATAATATAGTAATTATCTAGCAACTAGCAAAGCAGTCTTTTAACTAAACTTAATCAGTTAGTATTGTTTGGCTTGCCTCTGCAGGCACTCTTCGAGATTTCGTAGTCTCTTAGTTCACTCAGTACTGGAATGGATTCCCCTTTGTGAGAGCTATGGGGCACCAGGCTCACCTGTAGGTCTTTGCTGGCACAGTCCTACCTCTCAGGTTGTACCTCGAAGCTCCTGGTGGAGGCCGGTTTGGTAACAGTCTGGTTTGAGAGTTTGCCGCCTCGGTCCGCTGAACCTCGTCCTCAGGTGATTCCTCCAGGGAGGGGTCCTGGGTGACGGGGTCAATCAGCTCTGTTGGATCTGCAGTTCGGCGTACATGACTTGCGTGGATCCACGAGGGGCCCTCCTTCACCTTTACTGCTGTGTGGGTGATGAACAGCAATTGGAACAGTCCTTTCCACCGGGCTGTCAGGGAATTCTTTCTGCGATGTTCCTTCACGAACACGTAGTCGCCTGGTTGGATGTTGTGGCACGGCACATCAGTAGGTACTGGGAGGGCTTCCTTTACCTGCAGGTGCAAGCTCTCCTAACCGTCATTTTATGTCTAGGTTTCTTCTTTCTGTGTGGCTGCTAGCCTGTGGGCCTCCTGCAACATTAAACTGCTTACAAATCACACATGAATTAGATATTCTTGACAGCTTCTAGGTACACGCCTGGGGCGTACCATTGTTTTGGGATCTGTGAGGCCACCCCCCTTTTGCTCATGTGTGTCATTTGATGAGACACCTGAGCAAGCTGCCGTGTGAGAGATTTTTGGGGCGACTGGGCAGCCAGCTGGGGATAAGGAGCAGCCTGCTTTCTCCCAAAGGTTTTTCTCTGCAGGTTGAGCAGCTTGCTGTAGTTCTATCAGGTCCTGCAAAGAAACAGGGAGGGAAAGAGAGACCAGAATCTGAAAGGGAGCCAGAGGTCCATGTGCTGCTGCACGTCTGGCCGCTGCATCAGCATTCCCATTACCCAGAGAAACAGGATCAGTGGCACCTGTGTGGGCCGGGCAATGGGTAATAGAAAGGGATGTGGGTAGCTGAATAGCATCAAGGAGTTGGGAGATAAGGGGACCATGAGAGATAGCAGAGCCAGAAGAGGTAAGGAAACCTCGTTGTTTCCAAATTTTCCTGTGGCATGACAGACAGAGAAAGCATACTTTGAATCAGTATAAATGGCAGCAGACTGTCCGGACGCTATAAGGCAAGCACGAATTAAAGCGATGAGCTCAGCAGCCTGAGCTGATTTTGATTCCTGGAAGAGAAAAGAACCTCTAAAACATTATTATCTGAGACCACTGCATATCCAGCCTTTAGTTTACCAACTGAATTTCTTTTATATGAGCCATCAGTATACAATACAAGATTTGCATTTTCCAGCTGTTGATTAGACAAATCTTTGGGGAGGTTTTACACAGTGCTCAAGCAATTCTTCACAGTTATGGGTATGTGCTTTACCATTAGAGGGTAAAGGAGAAAAAGTAGCTGGGTTAAGTACATTACATCTTTGAATTACCGCATTTGGGGAAGAGAGGATAACATTCTTATACAGGGTTTGTCTCTGAACAGATAGGTGCTGGGTGCGGTATCACTGTAAGAGAACAGAGACAGCATGAGGGACCTGTAAGATAATGCTGTGGCCTAATGTAACAGGTTGGGCCTTTTTAAAGTAATTCAGCAGCAGCTGCAACAGCCTTCAGACAAAGTGGGAACCCACGGGCTACTGAGTCCAGTGTTGCAGAAAAATAAGCTACTGGACGAGGTGTGGGTCCCAAGGGGTTGACAGAGAGCTCCAGCTGCAATTCCATCCTGTTCATGGCAAAACAGAGTAAAAGGCTTGCTATATTTAGGTAAGCCTAGAACAGGTGGCTGTGAGAGAAGAGTTTTAAGGGAAAGGAAAGCAGATTCACATTCTGGGGACCAGGTCATTGGGTCAGGAGCTAAGTCTAAGAGTAAAATAGTAAGGGGTCTGGTGAGTTCAGAAAAGTTAGGAATCCATTGTCTGCAATATCCTGCAGTACCCAGAAATTTGTATAACTGACTTTGGTGAAAGGGTGAGGAATGGAAAAAACTTGTGAGATTCACTCAGGTGTTAACTGGCGGCCATCTCCTGAAAGTAAATGTCCTAAGTACTGAACTCTTTGTTTTACAAACTACAATTTGGCTTTGGAAGCCTTGTGACTCTTTTTAGCAAGACACTTTAACACATATGAGGTATCAGTTTTACATCTTTTCTTAGTTTTACTAGCAATTAGCACATCATTAATATACTGAACTAACACAGAACTGCAGGGGAGAGAGAATGAATTAAGGTCAGCTTTTTAAAAACTGAGAAAACAGAGTAGGGCTTTTACAATAACTTTACAAAAACATGTCCAGGTTAATTGATGACCCTGAAAGGAAAAGGCAAAGAGAAATTGGGAATTCTTATGCACTGGAATAGAAAAGAAGGCAGAACATAAATCTATTACAGAAAACCAGGTTAGGTACTACTGGAAATCTAGGGATTACAAACTTATTAATGACTCTTAGGTCTTCTACAAATCTATAGATTTGCTTTTTCACAGGTAGTATAGGTGTATTACATGGTGAAGTTGTATAAACAAGTATCCCTTGTTTAAGGAGGGAGAGATTACAGGCTTAATGCCCTCTTGTGCCTCCCTAGCCAATGGATACAGGGCTACCCTTGGGAAAGGCTTGTTGTGTCTGTCTGTTATTTGCACTGGTGTTGCAGAGGCTAGCAACCCCACTTCATTCACAATGGGCTGCCCACAATGTCTCTGGGACATCTGAGAGGTCCAGGAGGGGTGTATGTCCTGAGGTCTCATCAGATTCCTCTGAGAATAGTAATGCCATCAAATTTGGAGCCTGATAGGGGGGGAAGGTCAACAAATATCCCTTCCTCTCTACAGAGAAGGTTTGCACCCAATTTACACAACAAGTCAGGTCCCATAAGGTTTACAAGAGAACAGGGAGATAACAGGAAAGAATGTTCAGCTGACAAGGGTCCAAAGGGGGTGGGGGTGCAGATGGCACATCTGGGGAATCAAGCTGTTTCTTTAGAGTAGCCAATTCTTGCTGCAGCTTTTTAATAGAATCTTTTTTGCTAGCCATAATGCTCTGATTATTTTTTTTTACTGCCACATCCTCCCAGAGGCACCAATATTCCATCTGGTTAGGATGTTTTTCCTCGAGGAAAACTCTAAGATAAGCAAGCTTTTGTAAGTCAAAGTTCTAATTGTCATGTATTCTGGGAATTCCCCTGAGTATAGCCATTCCAAATGCTCAATAATTCCTTAAGTCTCCTTAGTTTCAAACCTGCAGGCAATACCTAGCTGACTGATCATCTGAGACAAGGGAGTCCCAGGCTGTGAGAAACCTTTTCCCTCAGTAGGAGACAGACTTGAGGGAGCAATCTTATCCATGTTAGCACTGTCTTGTCCAAGGACAGCGCAGGAGCCCAACAGTACTACCCTCTCCAAGGATAGCACAGGCGTCCAGCAACACTACCCTCTCCAAGGATAGTGTGGGAGTCCACACAAACTGTCAGCTTCACTCACACTCCTTATGTGCCGGGGGAAACCGCCCTTGCTTTCAGCAGCTGTGCAGTGACACTGACAGCACTGGTGCGGCTGCAGTCCCACTCCAGAGAGAGGCCTGGAAAACTTTTTAACCCTTACAGCAGTTTTCTTTAGAGAGTTTTGATTTCTGCACAGTCCCCCCTTAGAAACAATTGGAGTTATTTGATTTTCCCCACAACATGCCTCACAATTTTATTCTTTACTATTGTTTCAACTAATTTGCCTGGTACTGAAGTTAGACTTACCGCTCTGTAATTGCCAGGATCGCCTCGAGAGCCCTTTTAAAATATTGGTGTCACGTTGGCTACCTTCCAGTCATTAGGTACGGAAGCCGATTTAAAGGTTAGGTTACAAACCACAGATGATAGCCCAGCAATTTCCCATTTGCGTTCTTTTAGAACCCTTGGATGAATGCCGTCCGGTCCTGGAGATTTGTTAACATTAAGTTTTTCTATTTGTTCCAAAACCTCCTCTAATGACACTTCAATCCAGGACAGTTCCTCAGATTCATCCCCCACAAAGGACGGTGCAGATTCAGGAATCTCCCCAACGTCCTCAGCCGTGAAGACTGAAGCAAAGAAATCATTGTTTCTCCGCAATGGATTTATCTTCCTTGATTGCTCCTTTTATAGCTCGATCATCTAGGGGACCCACAGGTTTTGTAGCAGGCTTCCTGCTTCTAATGTACTTAAAAAGAAATAAAATGTTTTTTGAGTTTTTGGCTAGCTGTTCCTCAAAATCTTTGAGATCCGCAACCTTCGCACAAGGCAGGCAAGTGACCATACGGTTCTCCCGGTCATCACAAACCCAACTATCTATGTTTCTAACGATCGAATCACCCACTACTAACACCTGCCTCTTCCTAACTGGCATTCCCTCCCCCTCAGAGGTATCCTCAGTGCGAGAGGATACCGCAACATCCTCTGGGAGGAGGGTCCCAACTATGGGATGGTTTCCCTCTGCTCCCATTGAATGCTCTTTTCCCTTGAGACTTTCATCCTCCTTAAGAGCACTGGGGCTCTCAGACTGGAGGTGGGACAGTACTACAGTGTCCCGGACAGTCTCATCAACATAGCTCTCTGACTCTCTGAGCTCCTCCAGTTCAGCCACTCTGGCCTCCAAAGCCCGAACTCGGTCTCTGAGGGTCAGGAGCTCCTTGCAACGGGTGCACACATACACCACCCGCCCACAGGGCAGGTAATCATACATCTTACACTCGACACAATAAACAGGATAGCCCCCACTCTGCTGCTGGGCTTCTGTCTCCATTTTTCTAATGAATAAGTTTAAGTATAAACTGGGATTCTTTTTAAACCTCTGGAATAGAGATTATTCTAAGAGTTATGTTTTAAAGAAGGCCAGAAGTCACTAGTGCCCTCTAACCTCCCTCTCCAAACTCTCCTGTTAGCTGTTCCTGGTCACTGAGTCACAGGCTTATATAGCTCTGGTAGCCCCTCCCCCTGACTGAGGCTCAGCCAATTAACAGAGGCTTCTAGATTTCAAACCTTTTAGAAGCGCCTTCAACCAAAGAAAGCAAACAAACAAACAAACAAACCAAACAGACAAACACAAGCTCAGCACACTGCAAATAATTCCCCCACACACAAACACACACTCCAGAGAGCCACTTACCACAAGGGTCCCGTCGTTACTCCTCTTTTACCTGGAGAACTCCCTCTCCAAACTCTCCTCTTAGCTGTTCCTGGTCTCTGAGTCACAGAGGCTGGTAGGTCGCAGACCTGGCGAGATAGGGGTGTGCGAGGACGGTGTGTGGGTTGGGAAGGAAGCCAACAGGGAGGTGAGAGGTCCCACGTACGGGGGATGGGAAGGAATAGGGCGCAGGTCGGGGTGAGCTGGGGGGCGTTGCAGGGAGCAAAATGGGGGACTGATAGACCCCATGAATGGAGAAAGGGGCTGGGGGGACATGTTGGTTTAACATTGTGGAGAGGAAGGATAAAAATATGGTCGAGGTGAGGGAGGGCCCGCATGAGGGATAAGATTGGCTGGGCGGTGTTGTAATGCACTGGGGAAGTGAGGGAAAGGAGGTGCCGGATCGGCTGCAGCACAGATAATGGGGGGGGCAGGTTGGGCTGAGGTAGAAGGAGTGGGGGTGCTGTTAGACTGGGGGTGTGATGGATTGGGGGTGGGATGAAAGGGGGTGTGGGTTAGGCTGACGGTGTTGAATGCACTGGGGGCAGGTCGGGCTAGGGATGCAGGTTGGACTGGGAAGCGGGGAAATGGGGGTGTACATTGGACTAGGGGTTTTGACTGGACTGGAGAGTGAGAAGAATGGGGGTGCAGGTTGGGTTGAGGTGTTGAGTGCACAGAGGGTGGGAGGAGAGTGCAGCTCGGGTGGGGTGTGTTCCATGCACTGGAGGTGGGGGGGGGGTGCAGAATGGCCTGGGGGGGGTAACAGGTGCAGGTTGGGTGGGGGGTGTAGAATGGCCTGAGGGGGGTAACAGGTGCAGGTTGGGTGGGGGGTGTAGAATGGCCTGGGGGGGTAACAGGTGCAGGTTGGGTGGGGGGTGTAGAATGGAGCGGGGAATGCAGGTCGGGTGGAAGGTGGGGGAGGGGGGTGCAGTTCGGGGGGGGGGCTGTGCAGAGGAGGGGGAACTGAGTACCGCGGGGCGGGGGCAGACAGGGGCGGGGCCTGAGTAGCGCTGCGGGGGCGCCCTACGATGCAGTTGGGGGCGGGGAGAGGCTGGAACACGCTGGGCGTGGCTATGACGGCCGGGGCGGGAGGCGCGTGGCTATGATTGGGGCGGGGCGCACTGAGACACGCCCCGGGAGGCCGCACTGTGGGAACTACAACTCCCAGGATGCATCGCTCACGCTGGGCGTGTCGCCGCGCGAGACCAACCCCTGGATCAGTGGCTGGATTGTGATGTCACTTCCGCTGCTCCCGCCCAATCGAACAGCCCATGGGAGCTGCGGATTGGGGCACGGAACGTTTCCCACAAGCCACCGCGGCTACTTTCCCTGCTCCCCTCGGCCCCCCCGCCTCAGAGACCCCCCCCCGCCACCAAACTGCCCAGCCGGCTTGTCCTGTGGCGTCAGGACCTGCCAACCCCCCCCCCACTCTGCCCCCCCACCAAACCCCCTGTAGTCTGCCCCCCAAACGCCCACTCTGCCCCCCGACCCCCCACCCTGCCCCCCACCAAACCCCCCTGTAGTCTGCCCCCCAACCCCCCACTCTGCCCCCCCCCGCACTCTCCTCCACCCCAACCCCCCCTGCAGTCTACTCCAGCACCACCAAACCCCCCCACTTTGCCCCCCCACCAAACTCTTCATTCAGGCTGCTCCTCTCCAACCCCCCACTCTGCTCCTCCCTACCCCCAGCAGTCAGCTCCCCCCACCAAATACCCCCCCCCCCCCACAGACACCCAACTGCCCAGCGGGCTTGTGTGGGACAGGCAGATGCTGCTGCTGCCTTACAAAGTGCAGCGGGGCAGCGTGAGGCGGGTTGGGGGGGGCTGCCTCGGCTGCGTCCGGTTTGAAAACACTGAGGCTGTGTCTGCACTGGCGCCATCTCGCGCCAAAGCGGCCGCTCTTGCGCGGAAACTTGCTGCCTGTCTACACTGGCCGTGTGTGCTTGCGCTAGGAAACTGACGTTCTCCTGTGTACAAGCAGGGCTCCTGGCGCAAGAACTAGGATGCTCCTGCTCAGGAAGAAGCCTCTTGCACAAGAGCCCTTCCGGCACAGGCCAGTGCGAACAGGTAACAGGAATTTCTTGCGCAAGAAAGGCCGATGGTTAAAAGGGCCATCGGAGTTTATTGCGCAAGAGAGCGTCCACACTGGCACGGATGCTCTTGCGTAAAAGCACATGCCAGTGCAGACGCTCTCTCAGAATCCTAGACCCACAGAGCTGGAGAGACCTCAGAAGGTCATCAAGTCCAGCCCCCTGCGCTAGGCAGGACCAATCCCAACTAAATCAACCCGGCCAGGGCTGTGTCAAGCCGACACTTAAACACCTCTAGGGATGGAGACTCCACTACCTCCCTAGGGAACCCATCCCAGTGTTTCCCCACCCGCCTAGGGAAATAGTTTTTCCTAATATCCAACCTGGACCTCTCCCACCGCAACTTGAGACCTTTGCTCCTTGTTCTGCCATCTGTCACCACTGAGAACACCCTTTCTGCAGCCTCTTTGGAACCTCGCTTCAGGAAGTTGAAGGCTGCTCTCAAATCCCCCCCCAATCGACTCCGAGCCCTGTTCCCGGGGGGCGCGATTGGAGCACGTACCTGGACACCTTCCGGTCACGGTTCCCAGTCGGTTGCTGTCAGGCCGTGGACTGAGCAAACGTCACTTCCGGACCGTGGGACGGGGCGCGGGCGTCCACCGCGCCACACGTGCCGGCACGACGCTACATTGTGAGAGCTCACAGCGCCCACGTGACTGCTGTTTGTTGCCCCGCGAGGGATGTGAGACGCACAGCTCCTGCCTCGTGCCAGAACGCGCCAAGGAGTTACAATCTCCCCGCCCACATCAGTGCATCATGGGAGACCGAGTGGGGTTGCCAGGTGTGAACTGTCAAAACAAGAGACCCCCTGAGAGGGCGCGTGTCCATCTCAGTGTCTGCCAGCTCCCGCTGCAGTCACGGGTGGGGCCCTGAGCCCGAGTCCCTGTCCCGCCTGCCTCTTCCCTCTGGCCCTCTCAGACTGTCTGGGCCATTGCAGGCTCCGGCTGGGGAGGGGAGGGGTGTTGCTCTCCAGGAGTGGGACCCTAGGATCCGCCTGGCACTGCAGCCAGGACACCGTCTGACTGGAATACGTCACGAACACGTGCCCCTGCAAAAGCCACACGCCGTGCCAAATGCTTCCATGCAGGAACGCGCTGCCATGGCCCCGTCTGACTGTCACGCCCTCTCTCTGCACACTCCTCAGGTACAGGCAGCAGCGCGGGCAGGCAGGCAGGCAGCTCTGCGAAGCCAGCACCAGCTCCTGTCTCCCCCTCTTGCCTCTAGAAGAGGCAGCAAGGGGTTTGACAGGTGGGTCCATGAAGCCACCACACACAGTGCTCTTGCATATCAGCTCCCGCCTGCCTCCTTCCACCATACTGCTTCCTCCTCTGTATCAGAGGCAGCAGCACAGAGGTGGGGGAACAGGCCGATCCAATGCTTGTGGGGAGCTGATCAACTGTACAACCGCGCCCTCTTGTGACAAGCTGACTTAAAAGCTGGCTTCCCACAGGTATCAGCTCACGCCTCCTCCCTCCTCGCTGCCTCTGACAGACAGCGGGTAAGAGGGAAGAATGTGTGTAATCGACAGGATTGACCAATAACTTGAGGCTTATTGGTTAATCGTGTAGTCGTCTGTACGTTGACATTCCAAGAGAAAACCACTAAATCTGGTGTGGGGAGTTTAGCCCCTAACCAGCCAACAGCGAGCAATCTTTTGTGGTCCGCATCCCACTCTCCCGCTGCCTTGCCTCCTCCTGTAGCTGAGCCACGCTCCTGGAGCCCCATGGCCCCGGCCACGCTGTGCGGCTTTCTGGCAGCTGCCTTCCGCCGCCCTGCCGCTCTTCACAGCCGGGGGGAGAGGGGTCACAAGTGAAATACCTGGTGCCTGCAGGACTAAGTATTTGCTAGGTGATGCTTATAAATTAAGGCAATAATGCAATGAGCCTGTATCGAAGACTGTACTCGAGCCAAATAAAGACACAAGGCGTAAAAAGCCTTAAGCATATGTAACTAAAAATAACCCTAGATAATACCGTCTTAAACACTAAAATGCTGAAATGACTGAAGAGGTGGCAGGTAGCCACGGGATGCTAGTTCATAGCATCTGGAAATAAAAAAACAACAACAACAAATGGTCTGGTAGCACTTTATAGACTAACAAACAATGTAGCTAGGATCATGAGCTTTCGTGGACTCAGGATACCATCTACGTAAGAACGGCCGTACTGGATCAGACCAAAGGTCCATCTAGCCCAATAGCCTGTCTGCCGACAGTGGCCAGCACCAGGTGCCCCAGAGAGGGTGGACCAAAGACAATGATCAAGCCATTTGTCTCCTGCCATCCTTCTCCAGCCTCTGACAAACAGAGGCCAAGGACACCATTGTATCCCCTGGCTAATAGCCATTTATGGACCTAACCTCCATGAAATTATCTAGCTTCTCTTTAAACTCTGTTATAGTCCTAGCCTTCATAGCCTCCTCTGGCAAGGAGTTCCACAGGCTGACTACATGCTGCGTGAAGAAGAACTTTCATTTATTAGTTTTAAACCTGCTACCCGTTAATTTCATTTGGTGTCCTCTAGTTCTTCTATTATGGGAACTAATAAATAACTTTTCTTTATCTGCCCTCTCCACACCACTCATGATTTTATAGACCTCTATCATATCCCCCCTCAGTCTCCTCTTTTCTAAACTGAAAAGTCCCAGTCGCTTTAACCTCTCTTCATATGAGACCCGTTCCAAACCCCTACTCATTTTAGTTGCCCTTTTCTGGACCCTTTCCAAGGCCAAAATATCTTTTTTGAGGTGAGGAGACCACATCTGTACACAGTATTCAAGATGTGGGCGTACCATAGTTTTATACAGGGGCAGTAAGAGATTCTGGGTCTTATTTTCTATCCCTTTCCTAATAATTCCTAGCATCCTATTTGCCTTTTTGACCGCCGTTGCACACCGTGTGGAAGTTTTCAAAGAACTGTCCACAATAACTCCAAGATTTCTTTCCTGATTTGTCATAGCCAAAGTAGCCCCCGTCATTCTGTACGTATAGTTGGGGTTATTTTTCCCGATGTGCATTACTTTACACTTATCCACATGAAATTTCATTTGCCATTTTGTTGCCCAATCACTACGTTTGGTGAGATCTTTTTGGAGTCTCTCACAGTCTGCTTCTGTCTTGACTATCCTAAACAGTTTGGTATCATCTGCAAACTTTACCACCTCACTCCTTACCCCTTTCTCCAGATCATTTACGAATAAGTTGAAAAAGATTGGTCCCAGGACTGACCTTTGGGGGACACCACTAGTTACCCCTCTCCATTCTGAAAATTTACCATTTCTTCCTACCCTTTGTTTCCTGCCTTTTAACCAGCCCTCAATCCAAGAAAGGACCTTCCCTCTTCTCCCATGGCCATGGAATTGACACAAGAGCCTTTGGTGAGGAACCTTGTGAGGAACCTCAGGAGGCGGGAAGGGCTCGAGACGCCTCCTGGGCATGCGTGGCTCAACAGGGGAAACTGCTATACAAAGCTCCGATCTGAGGCTCAGGGCGACCCTTCACCTACAGTGGAGCACCCACTGGGACACTACGCGAAGAACTACTACTGGATCCCCCTTGTCTGCATGTTTGTTAACCCCTTCAGAGAACACTAATAGATTAATAAGACATGATTTCCCTTTACAGAAACCATGTTGACTTTTGTCCAACAAACTATGTTCGTCTACATGCCTCACAATTTTATTCTTTACTATTGTTTCAACTAACTTGCCTGCTACCAAAGTCAGACCCGATGGTCTAGCTAGCCTCAGAACCATACTTCCCTTGGGATCTGGCTGTGACGTTACCTTGATAAGGCATATTTACTCTGCTATTTCCAACCCAATAGCAACAGAAATGAAATCCAGGACCCTTACCAGCATATCCCCTTCAAACCCTCCCCATCCAAATCCCCAGCCCGCGCTGACCGCAAGGCAAGCAGGGACGTTAGGCAGCCATGAAGTGAATAGTCCTGGAAGCGCACAAAATACTGTCGGTTCCATGACTATTCGATAGTCTCCTGAGGTGGGGCCAGCAGCCAGTGCGCTCCCAGCCCCCACTCCCAGGAAGCCCCCCACCCCCAGCACGGACTGCTTCCTTTGACGCTGCCCCGGCATCTCACGCAGCTGCCTCCGTCCGCAGTGAGCCCTGACGACCCCCACCCCGCCTGCCACTGCTGCCTCCCATAGCTGGCACGTGTGAGGAGCTGGCTTGAAACTTCATGCAGGTACCGGCTCCATCTGCCCCCCTTACCCTCCGCGCCACGCCTCTCTATCAGCAGTAAAGTGGAGGGAATGGAAGCCAGTGCCATGGAGAGCCACCTGTGCCCCCGCCCCTCCCTCCTGTGCTCACGCCCCTGCCCCTTCCTGCGGCTGGGCAGGAACTGGGCGGTGAGTGCTCCACCGCCCGGAGGATAGCGGCTGTGCTGGAACCTGGGGCGGTGAGTGGCTATCCCCCTCCACCCCGCACTGTAAACATACCCCCAGCAAATATACCCCCGGCACAGAAAAGTCTTGTATGCTCTGCGGGTTATATTCGTGTGCGGGGTATAAAAGAGGTTTTTTTACTCAAATAGAAAAACTGCAGGGTATATTCGGGTGCGGGATATATTCGCTAAATTACGGTAGTTGATTCAGCTCCACTGAACATCCCTAGCGTCACCCGCCGATACTCCACTGTCCATGCCGCAGGCCTGGCCGGCTGCACCCCTCCCGCCCACCAGCTATTCCTGCCTGGCCTTCCTGAGCAAAATCCTCCTGCTGTAACTCCTTCAGCTAAAGCCTGAGGCACCACGGCCTCTGGAGCAGAAACCCTAAATCCACAAACCCTCTATAGTCTGATTAGCCCGTGGGCTTCTGGTACGCCGGGGGGCCCTCCCCGCCCAGCCTGGGCAACAGGGGACTCTAGCGTCAGCTCTAATGTCCCCTCCGCCCCGTGCCCGTTTCTCAGCCGGGCCAGAGCCCCCCCATGCCCATTTCTAGAGGGCCTCTCCCGCCATTGCTGCCACCTACCCGGGGCGACGGAGCAGGAGGGGAAGTCTGCGAGGATGGCGTGAAACTGGAGCAGCGTGTAGAGCCTGCCCAGAAGCACGTTTCCCATCACCTGGCTCCTGCTGAGGGGCGAGTGGATTCGGCCCTGGACAAGCAGAAAAAGAAGGAGCCCGGGGAGCTGCATCACTGACCCTGCGAGGCTGAGCTGTGACCGACCCGCTGCCCTGGCCGCCAGCTCCGCCCCACGAGCAGAGAAGTGAGCAGGGCAGGGAGGTGATGCAGCGTCCATGAGACTGAGATTGGAGACTGCAGCCTGCTTCAGGGGCCACATTTTGAAAAGCTGTTGGAAACTTAGAGACGGGGCAGCAAAGAGCAAAAAGTCTGGAGGGCTGCAGAGAAAGTCCTTCTCCTCTGCTCTTGAGCTCCGTGTGGTTGGCTTGTACAAGGAAAGCTGAGAGGTGACGTTACTCGGGCGTCTAAGGGCCTTTCCGGAGAGAACGTGTTGGGTACCAAAGGGCCGGTTCACGGTGCAGAGAAAGGCAGGACAAGAGCCAGCGGCTGGAAGGTGAAACCATACACGTTCCTCTTGGACATAGGGCACCAATACTTCACAGGGAGGATGATTCACCACTGGCACAAACTACCAAAGCAAGTGACGGGTTCTTCATTTCTTGATGTCTGCTAGTGGACATCATCTGAAGTTTTCTGACAAGCTCTAAATAACCTGTCCTAAGTCTCCCTCAAAAAAAGGAAAAATTCCTTGTTTGCTCCTAAAAGAAAGTTAACTCTCTATATGACGCTCTTCCATTCTCACACGCCACAGGAGAGGGGAGGTGAAAGGGCGGGGGTGGGGGAAAAGCCCCAAGGCTCCCTGCCGGATCCAGCTTGCAAGGAAGAAGCGGAGCTAGAATCGGCTCCGCACACTGCTGCTTCCCTTCCTCCTCCCCCTCCCACAGCAGGGCATGGACCCGCTTCCTGGAGGATTTTCCTGCTACTCCCCATTTGCCAATATCCTGCCAATGGGAGCAGCGGGAGGCTGATCCAGGCCATGGTGCTGGCAGCACTATGAAAGAAGTTAGTGGCCCCTCACTTTCCCAGGCTGAGACCCCCGCGCCCCCAGCCTGCTCACACACACCCTCCACTGAGACCCCTCACACCCAGCCTGCTCCTACACCTCACCCCTGTCCAGACACCCCACCCCCAACCCGCTCCCCCATCTTCCCTTGCGCCGCCGCCTCCTCCCCCGGGCCAGACACCCCACCCCCAGCCCGCTCCTCCACCTTCCCTCGCGCCCCCTCCTCCCCCCGAGCCACACACCCCACCCCCAGCCCGCTCCCCCACCTTCCCTCGCGCCGCCTCCTCCCCCGGGCCAGACACCCCACCCCCAGCCCGCTCCCCCACCTTCCCTCGTGCCCCCTCCTCCCCCCGGCCCAGACACCCCTCCCCCAGCCCGCTCCCCCACCTTCCCTCGTGCCCCCTCCTCCCCCTCCGGGCCAGACACCCCTCCCCCAGCCCGCTCCCCCAACTTCCCTAGCGCCCCCTCCTCCCCCGGGCCAGACACCCCACCCCCCAGCACGCTCCCCCACCTTTCCTCGCGCCCCCTCCTCCCCCGAGCCAGACACCCCACCCCCAGCCCGCTCCCCCACCTTCCCTCGCGCCCCCTCCTCCCCCGGACCAGACACCCCTCCCCCAGCCCGCTCCCCCACCTTCCCTCGCGCCCCCTCCTCCCCGGGGCCAGACACCCCTCCCCCAGCCCGCTCCCCCACCTTCCCTCGCGCCCCCCTCCTCCCCGGGGCCAGACACCCCTCCCCCAGCCCGCTCCCCCACCTTCCCTCGCGCCCCCCTCCTCCTCCCCCGGGCCAGACACCCCACCCCCAGCCCGCTCCCCCACCTTCCCTCGCGCCCCCTTCTCCCCCGAGCCAGACACCCCACCCCCAGCCCGCTCCCCCACCTTCCCTCGCGCCCCCCTTCTCCCCCGAGCCAGACACCCCACCCCCAGCCCGCTCCCCCACCTTCCCTCGCGCCCCCTCCCCCCCCCGGGCCAGACACCCCTCCCCCAGACCGCTCCCCCACCTTCCCTCGCGCCCCCTCCCCCCCCGGGCCAGACACCCCACCCCCAGCCCGCTCCCCCACCTTCCCTCGCGCCCCCTTCTCCCCCGAGCCAGACACCCCACCCCCCCTCGCGCCCCCTTCTCCCCCGAGCCAGACACCCCACCCCCAGCCCGCTCCCCCACCTTCCCTCGCGCCCCCTTCTCCCCCGAGCCAGACACCCCACCCCCAGCCCGCTCCCCCACCTTCCCTCGCGCCCCCTCCCCCCCCCGGGCCAGACACCCCTCCCCCAGACCGCTCCCCCACCTTCCCTCGCGCCCCCTCCCCCCCCGGGCCAGACACCCCACCCCCAGCCCGCTCCCCCACTTTCCCTCGCGCCCCCTTCTCCCCCGAGCCAGACACCCCACCCCCCCTCGCGCCCCCTTCTCCCCCGAGCCAGACACCCCACCCCCAGCCCGCTCCCCCACCTTCCCTCGCGCCCCCTCCCCCCCCGGGCCAGACACCAACAAGGGGCGGGCTGGGGGCGGGGCAGCTTCGCACTCGGACCCAGGATTCGCTCGCGCCCCCGCGCGCTCCTCGGACCTTCCTGTCATGGCGGCGCCAGCCGCCCAGTCAGACAACGCCCCCCTGCGACAGCCCATTGGCCGAACCAGAGGCAGGATCCCCTTTGCTGACAGCCCATTGGGCGACACTATCCTCCGCCAAGGCTGTCTTCCGAAAGCCCATTGGCTGGCACACAGCCAGGAACCACCCCTAGGTCACAGACAACTCGAGGACAGAGCAGTCCATTAAGATCCACCCCGGACAGCCTATTGGTCGAGAGCAGTGGCAGGTTTTCCCCCTAGTCACACCGCATTCGCAGACAGAGCTGTCCGTTAAGATGCAGCCGGGTCAGCCTATTGGGTGCCTCTGATTCAGAACACGCCCCTTAGTCACAGCCCATTCGCGGACAGAAGAGTCTGTTATAATCTACCCCGGACAACCTATTGGCCGCCAGCAGCCCCAGAACATGCCTTTAGTCACTGCCCATTGGCGCACGGAGCAGTCCGTTAAGAGTCACCTCGGACAGCCTCAGATTGGCCGCCACAGATTCCGAACACGCCCTTTACTCTCAGCCCATTCGCGGACAGAACAGTCTGTTATGATCAGTCCGGGACAGTCTCTTGGCCAGCCTTAGTGTAGGGATAACATAGTCAAGTATGAAACATGATTCCCCAAGTGGAAGTGACTCCCCAGAATTTGTTCCCCACAACTACAAGTCTAAGGAGGAGAAGTTTGTTAAGTAGAAGAAGCATAGAAGTGTTTAGATTTATTCTTGTGAAAGTGTTTAGATTTAGTGTTATCAAGCTTGAGAAGTGTTTAGATTTATTATTATTATTTGTTAGGGTTGTTTAATTATAAATCTAAACATTTTTGCCCCTCTAGAATATAATTGGTTAGGAATGTAATATTAGGTCATGTAACTTCAAACTGTTAAAAATATACTACTATGTAGCCAGAAACAGCTCCCCTCGCTGTGCGCCAGGGCACGCTCAAACTTATTGTTACACAATTGACAACCGTTCTCTTCAAAGCATTGTGAAGCACTTAACCCTAATCGCAAAGTGAAGCATTGTAACTATAACAGTAACTAACTCAGCGCTCAGAGAGAGAATGTTTTAAGAAATGCCACCCAGAAACTTTTGTAACTTTTTGTAACTACAACTCTTGTATTATTATGCAAAATACTGTATGGGAAACATTAATTAGCTAATGTACGTAAGAGAGAGAGTGCTTGGACGATGAATGAATGGTTCTGAGAGGTGCCAGCCTGAGAATGCAGCAACAAAGGGCTGAAGAAGGTGTCAGGTGCCAGTGCAACCGAAAGGTGTCAAGTGGAGAAAACCAAGTACTGGAGATCCACCCGATGAGATCACTGACGAGCACCTGGCAGCCACCCTGGACATCAGCATGATGCAGCAATTCCCATAGACTGGCATAGGAAGAAATTCCTATAAGAACTGGACTAAAAGACTATGGAGTCAGAGTCCAAGGTTCTGCTGCCAGCCCATCAGGAGCTTGAGATGCGCATCTGATCAGGACTGCGCTCCCCACTCCCATCACTTGTGTACAGAATACCTGGCCAGTATTTGGTCACAAGCAACTTCCAGGCTGGGAACTATAACAATACACAGAACTTGAATGAATGGATGAATGATTGACTGAATAGTTATCTATATCAGTGTATAAGGGTTAAGCAGTGATAGGACTAAGTAGCTAAACAACGTTGTTTGCTTCTATCTTTTCTTTATCTTTACAATAAATGTGGCTTTTTGCCTTATCCCCCTCATAAGATCCTGCTTCCTTTTATTGGTACAACATTTGCATTAGGACACGCCCCTGAGTCACACTCCATTGGCGGACAGAGCAGTCCGTTAAGATCCACCAGAGACAGCCTTTTGGCCGACAGCAGTGTCAGGATGCGCCCCTTAGTCACACTACATTCGCGGACAGAGCAGTCCGTTAAGATCATTCCCGGGTCAGCTTATTGGTCGCCTCAGATAAAGGACGCGCCCTTTAATCACAGCCCATTTGCTGACAGAGCAGTCCGTTAAGATTGACTGGTTGGAGCTGGGCAGGAGCACCGGCCAGAGACACCCCCCCAGCAGCGCGACTGGAGAGCGACGCTAGAGACCCCGCCCAGCAGCATCACCCGAAAGCGGCGCCAGAGACCCCTCCCAGCAGCATGAGCTGAAAGTGGCGACAGAGACCCCACCCCCAAGGAGCGCGACCTGAGAGCGGCGCCGGAGACCCCCCCCAATAGTGCGACCGGAGAGCCGACAGATACCGCCCCCCCCCAGAAGCATTACCCGAGAGTGGCGCCAGAACCCCCCCTCCAGCAGCACGACCAGAGAGCGACGCCAGAGACACCCCCAGCTGGGCAACCGGAAAGCGGCGACAGATACCGCCCGCCCCCCAACAGCATCACCCGAGAGCGGCGCCAGAGACCCCCCCCCCCAGATAGGAGACCGGAGAGTGGCACCAGAGACCCCGCCCAGCAGCATCACCCGAAAGCGGCGCCAGAGACCCCCCCCCAGCAGCATGAGCTGAAAGTGGCGACAGAGACCCCACCCCCAAGGAGCGCGACCCGAGTGCGGCGCCGGAGACCCCCCCAGAAGCATTACCCGAGAGTGGAGACAGAAACCCCACCCCCAGCACCGCGACCCGAGAGCGGCGCCAGAGACCTCCCCAAGCAGCATCACCCGAGAGCGGCGCCAGAGACCCCCCCCACAGCAGCGTGACCCAAGAGCGGCCCCAGAGACCCCCCCCCCCGAGCAGCGCGACCCGAGAGCGGCCCCAGACACCCACCCAGCAGCAAAACCGGAGAGAGGTGCCAGAGACCCCCCGCAGCAGCATCACCTGATAGCGGGGCCAGTGACACCCCCCCTCTGCAGCGCGACCGGAGAGAGGCTCCAGAGACCACCCCCAGTAGCGCGACCCGAGAGCGGCGCCAGAGACCCCACCCCCAGCACCGCTACCGGAGAGTGGAGACAGAGACCCCACCCCCAGTAGCACGACCCGAGAGCGGCTCCAGAGACCACCCCCAGCAGCACGACCCGAGAGTGGAGACAGAGACCCCACCCCCAGCACCACTACCGGAGAGCGGTACCAGAGACCCCCCCAACAGCACGACTCAAGAGTGGTAACAGAGACCCCCGCCAGCAGCACGACCGGAGAGCGGAGCAGGAGACCCCCCCCCAGCAGCAGGACCCGGTAGAGGCACCAGAGTCATCCCCAGCAGCATCACCCCAGCGAGGCGCCAGAGACAGCGCCCAGCAGCATGACGCGAGAGCGGCACCAGAGACCCCCCCCAGCAGCACAACCCAAGAGAGGCACCAGACTCCCTCCCAGCAGCACGACCTGAGAGTGGCCCCAAAGACCCCTCCCTCCCTGCAGCGAGATCCGAGAGCGGCGTGACTGAAGAGACCTCTCACTCACTAAGGACTGTGGCTGTGGGAATTCTATCCTTTAGCCCTTCCCCCCCCCCCCCTCGCCTATGTATCGGGCCCTCTACAAGAACACTGAGTCAGTCAGCCATGACGCACCACCGCTCTCCCTTGTGCGACTGGCGTACCTGCAGAATTCCCGTTGGCTCCTGAGCCCTTAACCCGTGGAGATGCTCACCTGGAATGCCTGCAAGGACACGGCAGAAGCAGAGCAAGGACAAAGACACAGACAGAGACAGAAAGACAGAACTTGCTGGCCAACACAACAGAATGAAGAGAGAGAAACACGTGGGAGGAAGGCAAACAACTCACCACTGAGCATCATCATCCTCAATCCAGGTCTCTGCTAAGGTGGACACACTGTTCCCCAAAGAAATGAGCAGCACCTACAAATGGAAACCCCGTTTCTCTCATAACCAAAGTTGCTAGTCGGGAACCTCAGCTAGGGCTGGCTTCCTAAGCAAACAGCACGTCACTACCTGCATCCAGGTGGGCCATAAGCTCAGATTTCTCTAAATTAAACACTTATCTCAGTGACAGCGGTGGTAGCTCTGCTTTCAACTGGACAGTTCTTGCCTCCCATTCATCATTCTCCCAACCTTACTGCTCTCATTCATGCTGTCTTTCCTTCGCGTGATGGGAAGAGACTCGAATGGTTGACTTCTTATGCCTTGATATTGAAGTCAGCACAAGGGGGAAAGAACAAACAAGTTAGCAGCTCAGTCAGCAATGGTGCATAACCTCTTCTTCTCGCATATAAGATATCACAGACTCCTACCACCAGCCATGCCCTTTCATGGCCACTGCAGGAATACAGCTAGAGTAGAAAGATATCCAAATTAGTAACGCTAGAGTAGACTACATTGAGCCGGTATCCAAAACAGTGACTCTACAGAGTAAACTACTGTCCCTTTCCCAGCCTCAATGCCACAGGGCCCCATGCCATAAAAGAAGCTCATGGCCTGTGAAGAAATCTACTGCCAGGTGTGCCCTACTTTTTTGTGGTTCCTGAGACCACCTCTGTGGGGAATGCATGCCAAGCAAACTCCCCCCTGTTCTGTGGAGGGAGACAGCAGGACAGGAAAGGGGAGAGTCTTAGCTGGGCTGAACAATGGAGACGTTCAATAAGCAATTTAGGTTCCCCACATAAATATGTCTATCTTGAATTTATGATACAGGCAGTCCCCGAGTTACGCGGATCCGACTTATGTCGGCTCCGCAGTTACGAACGGGGATTTTCTCGCCCCGGAGGACTCAAGTGGCGGGATGCCTGGTCCCGCCACCCGCCTCCTCCGGGGCAAGAAAAGCTGCTCCCCGTCTCCCTGGTCTGCTGCGGGAGCCAGCAGACCAGGGAGACGCTGAGCAAAGCGGCACAGGACCCGGGGCTGGACCCGCGGCTGCTTCCAGATCAGCTGGGAGCACCGCGGGTCCGGCCCCGGGTCCTGCGCCGCTTTGCTCAGCGTCTCCCTGGTCTGCAGACCCGTGGCCGCTTCCAGATCAGCTGGGAGCGCCGCGGGTCCGGCCCGGGTCCTCCGCCACTTTGCTCCGCGTCTCCCTGGTCTGCTGGGGGGGACGCAGCTAGTGCCCCCCCCAGCAGACCAGGGAGATGTGGAGCAAAGCCCGGGGCCTGTGGTAGAGCAGGTGGGACGCTGCCGGTTGGTCCCGCAGCACCGCTCCATGGCGCTACTGGACCAACCTGGCAGCACCCCAGCTGCTCAGCCCCAGGAGTCCTGATTCAGCAGCTGCTGATCAGTTTCAGCAGTGGCTGAATCAGGACGCCTGGGGCAGAGCAGCTGGGGTGCTGCTGGGTTGGTCCAGTAGCGCCGAGGTGCGGCCATGCTACTGGACCAACCCAGCAGCACCAGAGCTGCTCTGCCCCAGGCGTCCCCAAGTTAGCCGCTGCTGAAACTGACCAGCGGCTGACTACAGGAAGCCCGAGGCAGAGTTGCTCTGCCCTGGGCTTCCTGGAATCAGCTGCTGATCAGTTTCAGCAGCAGCTGACTTGGGGACGCCTGGGGTTCTTAAGTTGAATCTGTATGTAAGTCAGAACTGGTGTCCAGATTCAGCGGCTGAATCTGGATGCCAGTTCCGACTTACATACAGATTCAACTTAAGAACAAACCTACAGTCCCTATCTTGTACGTAACCCGGGGACTGCCTGTATTGGCGGCTATACCGTTGCGTGGAGGGATCTAAGTACACAAGGGCACTGAGGGATTGGGGTGATTTAGAGGCCCCATGATGAAGGGCAGGGTGGAGGAGTGTTTGAGGACCCCACATTGGCAGGGAAGGTGAACTTGGCAAGGGGGAACAAGAATTGGGGAGTGTTGGGGGTTAAGGGATCCCATGAATGGAGGGATCCACTAGAGGCAGATTAGGGAAGGATATGGCAGGCTGGAGGATGTCCGGGAGGAAGAGGAGGACTGAGGGGGGAAGTTCAGGGTGCTAGGAACAGAATGAATAAGGGAGGCTGACAGGTCCCATGGCTGGTAGGATAGGAGCGTGGGAGGAGGGACTGTGGGTTGGGAAAGAAGCAAATTAGACCAAGGGGGTCCTACGAACAGGGGAAACGTAGGGACAGAGCTAGGGTGCAGGTTAAGATGAGCTGGGGATGTCGTAGGGAGGAAAAGGGCTGATGGACCCCACAAATAGGGGCATGGACTGGGGGTGCATGTGGGGCTGGGTGTTGTGGAGAGGAAGGGAAACTGAGGGGCCCCTGGGATAAGAGTATGGACTGGAGGGAAGGACACTGATGTGGGTGCAGGCGGGAGTGGGGGTTATTAGAAATGGACTGGAGAAGAGGGGGGGATTGGGATGCAGGCTGGGCTGGGGTTGGCTAAGGAAGGGAGGGGTCGGATGGAGCCAGCCTGTAATGCAGTTTGTGGGCAGGGCTGGGCTGTCATGCTGGGTGGGGTGGGGGCTGCAACACACTAGTGACGCTCGGACCCGAGGAACCAGCATTGTCAAAACTACAACTCCCGGCATGCATCGCTCATGCAGGGAGTGACTCACGCACAATGAGACCAAGCCCCTAGCGACCCAGGCTTGGCATCCAGACTGCTGATGTCACTTCCTCTTCCGCCACCCCCTTGTCATAGCCTGGAATGGCAAAAACCTCCCCCCGCAGACTGTTACTGGAGAGGGCCCCCAAACTGCCCCCCCGAGGATGTTCAGCCCCCTCACCGCCGCGACGTGGAGCCGTGCTGTGCGGAGCTCCCCGGGCGCCTAAGGGCTGAGACCCAGGCGGGGCAGGGCGCGCAGAACCGGAGCCTTCACGCTAGGGGGCAGGCTCGGCGCTGGCAGCATCAGGCGCTATTCCTGGCTGCGCCTTACGCTTCTTCGACCTTCCTCCCATGGCGGCACCGCCCGCCCAGCGCCGCGTGCGCAGCCACACCCTGCCGCGCGGAGCGCCACGACATCCATGGTGCCATGCGGCTGCAGGGGCTGACGGGATACAGGCCCAGCGGCACTACAACTCCCACGGTGCCGTGCGGCTGCAGGGGCTGACGGGATACAGGCCCAGCGGCACTACAACTCCCATGGTGCCGTTCGGCTGCAAGGGCTGATGGGATACAGGCCCAGCGGCACTACAACTCCCACGGTGCCGTGCGGCTGCAGGGGCTGACGGGATACAGGCCCAGCGGCACTACAGCTCCCATGGTGCCGTGCGGCTGCAGGGGCTGACGGGATACAGGCCCAGCGGCACTACAACTCCCATGGTGCCGTGCAGCTGCAGGGGCTGACGGGATACAGGCCCAGCGGTACTACAACTCCCATGGTGCCGTGCGGCTGCAGGGGCTGACGGGATACAGGCCCAGCGGTACTACAACTCCCATGGTGCCGTGCAGCTGCAGGGGCTGACGGGATACAGGCCCAGCGGCACTACAACTCCCACGGTGCCGTGCGGCTGCAGGGGCTGACGGGATACAGGCCCAGAGGCACTACAACTCCCACGGTGCCGTGCGGCTGCAGGGGCTGACGGGATACAGGCCCAGCGGCACTACAACTCCCACGGTGCCGTGCGGCTGCAGGGGCTGACGGGATACAGGCCCAGCGGCACTACAGCTCCCATGGTGCCGTGCGGCTGCAGGGGCTGACGGGATACAGGCCCAGCGGCACTACAACTCCCATGGTGCCGTGGGGGTCGCAGTGGCTGACGGGCGCTTTTGGCTCGATGGGACACCAAGCGCATCTTTCACCACGCAGCGCCTCGCTCGCCCAGCTTCACCAGGGCGTGAATCTCTGGCGACCCGCTCCGTGTGACGTCATGACTCGCAACAGCGTTCGAGTGAGCACAGCGGTGCATTGTGGGAGCGGTTCCGCTTCCATCACCCCCAGCTGCTGTTTCTGCTCCGCACCCCACGTGGCCCCCGGCTCCAGCCCCTCTCCGGGCTGAGCGCCCCAGTCTCACCCTTTCCCAGCCCTTGGCCAGCAGGAGAGTGAGAAGCTCGTTATTCCCAAGGAAGGGGCTTGCTGTGCAGAAGCGCCCTCTGCTCCATTGAAATAACGCTGCTGTGCTGACATGCCCGGAGTCAATCCGGAGGGGGCTGGTTGCAGAAGCCAGGCAGGGCCAGCAGGGGCCATATATAAAGGGCACTGAAGAGGCATTCTCGCCCTGGCCTGTGGACTGGCTGTCTAGGAGCACTGTGGTAGGGCAGAGCAGGGCAAGGAGCATCTAGCCAGACTGACACCCTATAGGAAGGGCAGACAAAGTGCTAGGGCTACAATGGAAGAGGCCCAGGGAAAAGAGGCCACAGAAGAGGAGCAGTGAATGGCTGACAGCTATAGGGGCCCTGGGTCAGGACCCAGAGTAGCAGGTGGGCCTGGGCCCTAACCCAGGGACCCTATAGCTGGCAGAGGGGTGGGGGGCCCTTGCTCAGACTGCGGTTTGCACTGGCATAAGGGACTGGACATGTGTCACTAGCAGGCCCCCAAGACGAGTGTCTGGATTCTGGGCTGCCGGCCCCTCAAAGGGTGGAGGCAACAGAGCAGGGCACACCCAGAGGGCAGTGCCGGGGGGGGGGGGGGGCGCTGTGGTCTGGGGAGCAACGCAGGTCACAGAGTGGGAGCAATGGCAAAGGTGTCCCGTGGAAGGACCTGAGCTAATTCCCCAAATAACCAGCAGGAAGGGCCATGAATTTGGTAGGGTCCTAGACAGGAGTGAGCCCCTCTTTCAGTCTGACCTGCAGATGACCTAGGGCTGTCAGGGGCAGGCTGAGGTTTTCTAACAAGGCTGTTCGTTACTGGCCTGGATGGAGTCCCAGAGTTACAATTCCACTCTGGCTTCTTGGCCACCTGGCAGTTAGAGCTTGGGTCAAATCCATTCCTAGTGAAAGCAGGTTCTTCAGAACCCCTCCCCCCCCCCCCACAGCTTTTTGGGGGTGGGGGAGATCCTAGGGTTGGAGATGGGTCCCAGGTCTGCACAAACTCCAGCCCTCCCTCCCAAGCAGGATTAGAGTTAACCCTGGCCAGGAGCAGCCCCAGGTCAAGCTCTGGCAGCAGTTCTCGATGCCCTTCCCCTGGTACAGCACCTGGCTAGACACCAGACTCTTTGTCCCCACAGGTGCAAACCTCTTGGGCAGCCCCATCTGCCAATACGCTGAGAGCTCCTGGGCTGGTCTTCATTCTCCTCCCCTCTCCAAATCTTCACAGGCTTGTTCCCCATCCCCTTCTTCCCCATCTATTCATTGGCTCAAGCTCTCCATGATGGCCATAACTAAGCCACTGCCCTTGTTTGGCTGGGGGAAGGCACGGATGCATTCCAATCAGGTGTGGCTAAGCATCAAGGCTGAGGAACACACCTGTCCCCAGGTAGCCCAAGCATGCCCCATGGCTAGGCCATGTCAGTGTGCCTCTCAGCCAAGTAGGGGTGCCCCCCTTTGACCTAGGAGAATGTTGGGCAGCTCCTGCCTCATTGCTCTTTTTTCCTCCTCCTGCCCATGTTCCCAGTCTGGCTTGGCTACCTCCTCTCTGGGTCTCCCATGGCTTGGGACCTGCCTGAGGCCAGGATCACAGTCCTGGCACTTCTACTGGGGAGTCCTGCAAGCCCAGTGCTATTGGGGGTGCTCAGTGGAGGCAGGCAGATGATATTAGCCGGGTGGTCAGCTCTGGCTGACCCATGGCTCTGACAAGTGCCTGGTATTGCTAGCATAAGCCAGTGTCTTGTGGGTAGCTCTCAGCATGGCTGCCATATAGAGAGCACAATGTCTTGGCCAGCTATGACTGAAAGGGCAGCCCTTGGGCACGTAATGCCTGGCAGGAGCAGCTGCAGGGCTGGACGAGAGTGTGCATGGAGGCGGTTGCTCTGGCCGTGACTTCCCCGATGTGCGTAGTAACAAGGAATTTGATACATAAGTCCCCCTTCCCTTTCCTGTTTCCGCTTCTGCCAGGTCCCATTTGGACTCTGCATGAAGGCAGTGCACTATCTGGTCCTTCCTCCCACCATCAGCACTGCTAGTGTCCTGCAAAACTGACTCTCAGCCCCTGCTAGCCATGCCCTGGCTCCTCTGACCTCTTCCTATGCCTGACACATTCAACCCACAGCCCCCTGGTAGCCCAGCAATGGCCCCTCTGACTTCTTTCTGTGCCTGGCAATCTTGACCCTCAGCCCTCTGCTAGCCTAGCCCTGGCCCCAGCGCAAGCAGCGGCCCTGCTCCACCACCGGAGATTGCTATGGACTGGGAGACTCCCCATGATAACATTTGGGGGTTGTATAACCAAAGCCAAAAATGGATTTTAGACAGACTGCCTGGCTTTCCGTAAAAAGGATGCAAATTAGACACATCGCAATTGCAAATGAAGTAGGGATTTAAATGCCCCCCGCTTCATTTGCATAAACATGGCTGCCGCTTTTTTCCGGCTCGGAGCTTTGCCAGCAAAAAGTGCCAGTCTAGATGGGGATCTTTCGGAAAATAAAGCCTTTTTCGAAAGATCCCTTATTCCTTCTTTTAAGAGGAATAAGGGATCTTTCGGAAAAGGCTTTATTTTCCGAAAGATCCGCGTCTAGACTGGCGCTTTTTTCCGGCAAAGCGCCAAGCCGGAAAAAAGCGGCAGCCATGTTTATGCAAATGAAGCAGGGGGCATTTAAATCCCTGCTTCATTTGCAATTGCGATGTGTCTAATTTGCATCCTTTTTACGGAAAAGGGATGCAGTCTAGACACAGCCCCTGTGTATTGGTGAGTGATTAATCCTCTGACAGTAATCTCATGGGAGTGACATTACACCATATTCTTTATGGAAAATAACTTCCACAAAGTTTACTGAGTACAATTTTCCTAGTTGCATGACTAGGTCATAAGTCAGGAATATTGACTAATGTATCTTATTTCAGCTATGCTGTTTTGGGTGATGGCCACTGCTAACCTTTCAGGTGCAACAATGGAAAAGCCAGACAGGGCTGATAGCCCATCAGCAAGGATAATGAATCATGAAAAGGTTTGGACTTCTGTAGACACTCCATACTGCCACTGACTCATGGATAATGCTACAATCAGGTGATCTAGTCACCTGACACTAACCTCCATCTTAGACTGCTGAACTCTTCCACTGGAAGGTGGGGGGAATTGAACAAGTGATTACTGCCTTCTGGAAATCCTAGGGAAGGGTGGGGAGCAAAACAATCAGGGTCTTCACTTTGCTTCTCCCCCACCTCCCGCACAAAGAGATACTTGAAATCACCTGGAGAGACAAAAGAGACAAACTGAGGGAGTAGTGGGAAAGGCTGCTGGACACAAACTAAAAAGATACCCTGAGCCTGTGAAGGAATCTATTTAAAACAGCATCTAGGGTGGGGAATTATTTCTTGTAACCAATTTGTGTAGTGAATCCAGCTTAGTTTGCATGCTTTGTATTATTTTGGTTGTAACCTGCTGTGTTCTGTTTGCTTTTTCTTTAACCACTTAAATACACCTTTGGAGCTAACAAACTTATTTCTGGTGTGTGATAGAAATTATATAAATGGGGTTATAACTGGAAAGAGGGGGCAGGAAGTTGGCATACTTTCCTCCACACACAGAGGCAAATTTCATATAATGTTAGGTTTGCACACCCAAGGCAGGTGAACACCTGGGGCAGGGGCAAGTCCCTTAAGATGAGTCTTCCTAGAGCTGATCTCAGTGTCTATACAAGGGGTGGGCAATAATTTTTGATGGGGGGGGGGGGCAACTCCAAGGTTTTGGAAAGAGGTCGAGAGCTGCACTCTTCCATGATATTAATGGAGGAAATGCAGAGTCTGTGAAGGAGGTTGGGTGCAAAAGAGAGACTGGGGTGCAGGAGGGAGACTGGAGTCTGGGAGGGAGTTTGAGTGAAGGAGGCAGTTGTGACTAGGGCAAGGGACTGGAGTGCAGGGGTTTGGGATGTAACCTAAGGTAGGAGGGTATTGTGATTGAGAGGGGGTATGAGGGACAGAGGGTTTGGGTATGTTGAGGGGGGGTGGGAAAGGGCTGGGGTGCCAGAAGTAGGCTGTGGCCAAGAGACTTACCTGCCAGCTGCCAAACTTAGCCTGTAGTGCTAAGGCTTGCAGAGTTTAAAACCTTTCCCAGACAGACTGCTTGCTTACCTGGCCATGTGCTTCATTGAATAACTAGAGAAAGGGCGTGGTTCTTTTTGGCTGTCTGTTATTCCAACAAGCAGCTTCCATTGGCTGGTTTCTGGCCAGAAACTGACCAGTGGGATTGTGTTGGGTGCAAAGCAGCTCCTGAAACTTCCCCCTCCCCTCCAGTTTTAAAACAGAAATGGAGCCCTGCAGACATGTGTCTGCACAGCACACAGGGCTGCGGGGCAAGTAGGGGAGCCTGCCTGGGGCTCCCTGCTGCCTCCGTAGGCCAGATCTGGTGGTTTCGTAAGCCGCATCCAGCCTGCGAGCTGCATCCAGCCCGTGGGCCGTATTTAGGGTTACCAGATGGTTTAACCAAAAATACCGAACGCCCCTCTTCCCCCTCAAAAAAAACACCAGGGAAAAAATTCTGTTGAGGGGAAAAAAAAAGGGGGAGAGAGGGAACCAAAGTTGTTGAGGAAAAAAAACCAAGGACCCCGAGAGTTACTAAGCAAAAAACAAAACAAAACAAAAATATATATATAATATATATATATTTTAAAATAGCTTGGCCCCTTTAACAAATGCTTTTGAGGCTTTTTAGCCCTACCAGGCTGCTGGTGGCCACTGGCCGCCCTCCACCATCTCGTCTTCCTGCTCCAGCCCAGACAGCTCCCCTGCGGAACCAGGTAAGCACCCGGTATTTTCGCCTTCTGGCCAGGAAAAAAATCAGAAAATACCAGACATTTTAGGTGTCCGGTATTTTCTGAATTTTTTTTACCAGACAGGCGGCAAAAATACTGGATTGTCCGAACCTTAGCTGTACTTTGCCCAGACCTGGTCTATACATTTCTGCAGTTGGGTGTGGCCATGCCAGGGTACTTGGCTGCTCCTTGAGAGTTTCTGTCCAGAGGCTCTTGGAGATAGTTTATTGCTCATCCGCCCTGGCAGTCACTTCTCCCCAGTTGGTCCCAATAGGCTTTCTCCACTGCATTTTCTATCAGGTTCTTACTGGTCATTATCTCCACCGTACCTCGGTGCAGCCATCTGTTCAAACATCTTTTCAGTCCTAAAACAGTCTTGGCACCATCCCTCAGTTGTGCAATCCTTTTAAAAATGTATCCCCCTAACACACTGGTGTCTGAAACCCGACCACTTCATGGGAGGGTGTGGAAGTGACAGCCAATTCAGCTCCAGCCATGGCATCCAGGTGGGCTAGAGGGGATACAGCCATATTGTTCCCATCCTGCCTATCAGCTGCTTCTAGGGAGAGAGTTCCCTTTAAGCCTCTTAGTCAATGCAGAGTTTGGCCTTCACCAGCCAGATGAAGGGCTATATGGGGGAGGGGTATGTCATACAGAGTATCACCAACATCAAGAGGAGCCGACACACAAAAAAGCCCAGGCATGGGTAGAAGTGTGCAGGGATAGATTGGCATTGGGGCAGCTTTAAGACATATGGTACTTAGAACGGCTCTACTGGATCAGACTAACGATTGATCCAGTCTTGTATCCTGTCTTGCAGCAGTGACTAGTGCTCGATACTTCAGAGGGAATTAACAATCCAGGCAGTCAATGATGCATCCCACAATCAAATCCCAGATTCTGGCAATCAAAGGGTTAGAGCCGTGGTCACCAACAGGTCAATCACGAGGCCTCGACCAGTCGATCATGAAGCACGCAGACCGCCCCCCCATTTTCCTCCCACCCCCGAGGAGCCCCACTACCTACCGCCAGCGAAAATGGAGGTAGTGCCAGCTCCCCGCAGGTGGACGGAAGTCCCGCAGCTTAGCGCCACTTCCGGGGGTTCCGGAAGTTCACTGGCTGCTCTGCCGGGCACACTGTGGGAGGGGGCGTCGGCCCCGGAGGAGGAGCACAGCGACTTCCCTGCACTGGCGCAGGAGGGAGGAGTCGGCCCTGGGGCAGGCACGCGCGGGGGTTTCGGCCCCGGGGCAGGCGTGTGCGGGGGTTTCCCTGTGCTGCAAGGGGGTTCCCTGCGCCCCAGGGCAGGCACGCGAGGGTTTCCCTGCGCCGCAGGGGGGGAAGGGGAGTCGGGCCCGGAGGAGGCACGTGCTGGCTTCCCTCAGGGGGAGGAATCCTGGGAGGAGGCAGATGCAGGGGACTCTCTGTCTCCACTGGCACCCTGTCCCCACTCCCCTCTCCCCAGCCACAGAACTCTGTCCCCACTCTCCTGCCATAGAACTCTGTCCCCATTCCCATCCCCACTCCCCGAACTCTGTCCCCACTCCTCTGTCCCGAGCCACAGAACTCTGTCCCACTGGAACTCTGTCCCCTGCTGCAGAACCGTCCTCTGTCCTCCCAGCACCCTGTTCCCTCTCCCCTACCCCCAGCCGCAGAACTCTGTCCCCACTCCTCTGTCCCGAGCCACAGAACTCTGTCCCCTGCTGCAGAACCGTCCTCTGTCCTCCCAGCACCCTGTTCCCTCTCCCCTACCCCCAGCTGCAGAACTCTGTCCCCACTGGCACCCTGTCCCCTGCCAAAGCACCCACTACCACCCTTCCCAGTACTATGTCCCCTGCTCCCACCAACACAGTTGGGGCCACATTAGTGAAGCTGGGGGGTGGGGGAGTGTTGGAGGAGGTTTTCTTTGCATCTCACTTGTGTGGCCCCAACTGACTTTTCTCGGGTCAGTGACCCCTGACTCAAAACAGGTTCCCTGCCCTTCTCAGAAATAAAGACAACGCAGAAAGTTTTTGTGTTTGACAGTATTTTATTTAAAAATGAAGCCTGGCCAACAAACCCCCAACTGGGGCCAAGCCCCCATTTGGCCACAGCATCATAACACTCCTGCACTCCCCCTTCCACCAGACCCCAGATCTGAGCCGATCATACACTGAAACCCCCTGCCCTGAGCCCCTCATATACCCCAAACCAAATTCCTGAACCCTCACATCCACAAGCCTGTAGCTTGCTTAGTACCCCAACCCTCCATCTGACCCCAACACTGCCCGGCCTAGAGCCCCCTCCCCGAGCCAGCGTCCCCTTCTCCACCTCCTCCTGCGTCCAGATTTCCTCCCAGAGCTTGCACCTCTCACCCCTTCCCACACTCAAATCCTACACATCCTGTCTCAACCCAGCAAGTGTACGGCTAGACTGCAGGGCTACGTCTACACTGGCATGATTTTCCAGAAATGCTTTTAACGGAAGAGTTTTCCGTTAAAAGCATTTTCGGAAAAGCGCGTCTAGATTGGCAGGACGCTTTTCCGGAAAAGCACTTTTTGCAGAAAAGTGTCCGTGGCCAATCTAGACGTGGTTTTGCGCAAAAAAGCCCCAATCGCCATTTTAGCCATCGGGGCTTTTTTGCGCAAAACAGTCCTGTGCTGTCTACACTGGCCCTCTTGCGCAAATGATTTGTGCAAGAGGGCGTTTGCCCGAACGGGAGCAGCACAGTATTTCCGCAAGGACACTGACGATCTTACATGAGATCGTCAGTGTTCTTGCGGAAATTCAAGCAGCCAGTGTAGACAGCTGGCAAGTTTTTCCGCAAAAGCAGATGATTTTGCGGAAAAACTTGCCAGTCTAGACACAGCCCAGGAGTTTTTCAGGATTCTGGAAATATCCCAGAAAAACTCTTCTGCATCCAGGGATGCATTTGTTCTTCTGCTTTTTTTAGTGGAAGAGCAAACATGCTCTTTTGGTCACCCCTATATTCCTCTTTCCACGAGGAATAAGGGAGCTTCCAAAAGAAGGGTTTTTTCTGACATTTGGTCCAGTCTAGACAGGCCAAATGTTGGAAAAACCTCTTCCTACAGAAGAATTGAAAAAAAAAAAAAGCAGCAGTATAAGGGTTGGGGATAGCAAGTGATGGAGAGGAGGAGAATAGAGAGGGCAAGGCTTCAAGGAAGGGGCAAGACGGTAGATCTTGGCTTGTTCTGTCATTTAAAAAGTGATCTTGGGTGTAAAAAGGTTGGAGACCACTGCCCTACATCATCCCACTCACACATCCAAAGAGGCTCACCAGGGCCAGGAAGCCAGCGTTGCAGGGGATGGAAGGGGGGTAGTGACATCACAAAGGCCTGTTGCAGGATCTCAGCCTACTGGGCGATAGTGATAGGTCGGTGGTGACCTCACAGAGAGACCCTAACCTG